>NC_133362.1:60454999-60532933 GCF_049309525.1 Garra rufa
GATTGGGTGTTTCCCAACACCATAGTTCAAACGAACATTCGCAAACAGCGTCACAAACTTACATGGTTGGAACTACAGCTCTTGACCTGTGGTTAGAAGCATTGTTGTTCTTGGTCACGGTTTGCAAGCTAACAAGCAGTACAATCTATATCCTCAATTTTATCTAAAAATAAATGCGTTTTACTCTATGTATTTTAGTGCGTCCTTTATAAGCGTTGTTTATGAATAGTGAATAGTGCACATGTGCACAAATGCCTGAGGGAACCCCGGAGTATGACGTAAGAGAGAACGTGCAATGAATCCAACATCAAATAGAGCGAAATGACAGGGAACAAAAATATTTGAAATATTTGCATTTTGGAGAGACCCTAATCAGTTAAATAGCAGAAGTTATTACTCGGTGACGCCATTAACAACCGCCCTAAGTTGTTGAACTAATGTGGTTCAAACAACGGAGATGCGACCGTGTTCGGGAAACACTCTGAGTTCGTTTCCACAACGATGCATCGTACTATGGAGGTTAATCAGCGAGTGGTTATGTCGTTGTACGGGAAACGCACCCAGATTAGTGTTATATACTGTGCTGATAGTTCTGATAATTTTTATTTATTTTTTTTATCGGACAATGCAACTTACTACCTTATTAACTCTAAATTCAAAGTAGACTAAAATAGCTGGATCTGCCATCCCAGTGGAGGATGCGTCTGTCCCTCACTTTCAACTTTCTCAACTCCCGTTTACTCCACCGGCATCTAACAGCATTTCCACACCAGTGATACTAAATATTCTTGCAAACTGTCTAAATTGTCTAATTGTCGGGAACTGCCAAAAATTGATGTGGAAGGCTTAGCACCTGACACCCCCCATGATTCATGTCACCTTGGCCTCGGTGTAGCTTTTATATGTAAATGATTACTGGAGAGGAGCTATACAAATGCAAACCAGGGGAAGGGGGTTGCTCTGATCTAGAGTTGTCTCACCTGTTTCTTTGTCTTACACCGTGTCTCAACACATAACACCGCGACATGCAATAAAATTATATTTTTCATTTTAAACAGTTTTTTAAACAGATGTCATTTAATCCTGATATCTTAGTCCTTAGCACTTGTGATACTTTTGTATTCGTTGTCAGCCATATAATAAAATCTTTATTGTTTTGAAAAATTAGCCTTCTGTTTATTTGTCTACATTATTTTCAACATTGTGATATAGGCTAATACTAGGATAGGCTATAGTACTTACATAGACATAAGGCCAAATGTAAATGGTTTCCTTTCCTTTATTTATTTATTTTTTTTAACTGCATGGGCAGCTCGCCACCATAATGTAAAGCACAAAAAACGCAAAAAGAAATCTAGAGAAAACTGTACTACTAATAATAATACATAAAATAAATTAACACTCCAAACTACAGTTTATATTTCTCCTCTTACACAAATCAATCAAATAAAGTGTATCTTAAATTGTATAAATGGTATGAAAAAGACGAGTTACCTCTCAAACATGCAAATCTTCATTTGCTGTTGGTTTAAAATGTTGAAATTTATAATGTATTTTGTAATTTTGTAGGCTACTTGTTATTTTTTTTTCTTTCGTTTTGTTAATTTATTATTCATTTAGAAAAATATATTTCACATATGGGCATATTTATTTCTTTTATATACAGCCTAGGTTTTTCTCTGCGCATAAGCTCTACGCATGACGTTCTGATGTTTATGCTGCTTTTTGCTTGTGTGAAATTAATCCCCGAAAACGAATTTAGCTGTTTTTAATGTGTCACAGCCACCAAAAATTAAAATTATATTTCAGACATTCAGTGGTGATTTAAAAAAAAAAAAAATGTAGCGCTGGGGGAAACACGAGACCAGGCTACCATGACTTTCAAGAGTGGCTCGGACGCTCCTGTCAGCAGCATTGAGCGCACGTTCAGCACAGCTTGAAAGGGTTCCGTGTTTAAAGCATAGCTACCACAAAACACTGGCAAAAGTAAATACCATGACTGTCTAATAGTAAGGAGATATTTCAATTATTTATTTAGAAACTACTGTTTTCTGAGTCAGTGATGATGCAGTTAACAGTCCTCATATCCTCGTTGGACGCGCGCCTTTAGAGAGAAATGCATCTCTACGGACTAGCTACATAATAAAAACAGTTTTTGTTTTCTATTTGTTTTTTTCGTTGAGTAGTAATTTAAGTCTTTCTACATATTTATTTATCATGTCCGACAAAAAATAACGGTTAAATATTTTCCACTGAAAAAAATGTAACTGATCGAGCTTGGGCCTTCATGTCCTAAAAATGTGTTTTGCACTCTCGTGTAAACGATTGGATATGCACCTAATAGCGCATATTTATATATATTATTATTTATATATTTTAGTTTACATCAATGGATTTTATTTTAGCCAATTCGTGATTTGAGAAGGCAAATTGAAACACAGAGTATATAGGTCAACTCACTGTCTGCCGCTTGGTCTTTATGAAACAAAAAGCTTACGTTTAACGAACAAAAATGCTCCAATTTATTTATTTTTTCTAAATTAACTTAATAAAAAGGAAACGAAATTATAAATACTTTGCCGTTACATACAGAATGAATTACCGATTATGGCGACAGATATTGAAACAACAGACATAACAAATACTGTCCAAATAGCCCTCTTTGTGCAGGGTTTGGCCACAGAATGTTGTTCCTTGCGCCACCTGGTGGATATTATATGAAGCGCAACAACGTTTTAAAAAAATCAGAAAAAGCCCCTGCAGGCCGCCGCGTGGCCTCGCGTGCCGAATTGCAGGCTGCTGCGTGAAAATAGACGCATTTTTAATGGCCAGATCTGTAATATCTAAGAAACTAATAATTATCGTTTAGCACTATATTACTAATAAACGTGATGTAAACACACATTCAGTGTAAGTACTCATATTACTTTTACACTGTTATACAATAAAATAAATAAATAAAGTATGATTCTACATTCATAAATATATCGTCATGCATCTCACAGTCATAATCACATCGTCTTTCTAGAACATTATAAATATCCTGCCATTGTAAGAGATGCAATGCAATCAAACGTACTTCATAATGTTTCATTTGATAAAGTCAGGAATTTTAGTTTGGAATAAGTCTAACTAGTAAAATGTGTACATGTTTTGTCAAAGTAAATAACAGCGAAAGCTAGTAGGAAAATGAAAGTAAGACTTACTCATGTAAATGTCTCCTCCTGCTGGGTTTGCGTCGCATCGCGTCCTTCTTAGGATTGAGGTACATATAAGTCTTATTCCTCACTGCATATCTTCATTCAGTAACATGTTGTCATGTTGCTTTGTTGCGGTGATGTGGGAGTTTCCTCGCATACAGATAATCCGGTCCTTGCCGAGCTAGTAGCACATGGCTAATTTGCATGGCAAAAGATTTCGCGATAGTGGGCGCGGTCACATTAGAGATAATTAGTTGGAACTGGATAGACTAGACATCTCCTTGGTTTCATATAGATTAATTTATCACAGATTATTTGTTTTTGATAAAACTTACTTTGTTTAAAAGCATACATCTCAAGCCTTCAGTAGATACCACTTTTATGTTTGTGTGCTAAATATTCACCGTGTTTGAATGATATAAGTGACGCATTTCTAAAAGCAGTTCACGGAAACAGAGAAAACAGAAATCACCCTGTTTGTTTTCTTTATTCTAAATAAAAAAACACAACTTTCTGCTGTTCTTTTGAGTGTGCCCAAATAAAAGTACACGCTTTACAGTTTCCATTGATGTATATCTCTAATGTGTATGACTTAAACCGACAGAGAATTTTTGTGTCTTTTGCGCTGATCTTAAAAAAAGTAGGTTGGTCACGCCGGCGTGACCGTCGGCCCCAGGGGGTTAAATACAGGACACATGTGAGACACTACACTCTACAAAGTTGCAGTGCATTGCACATTTCACACCTTGAGCCTTAAATGTTAAATGGTACAGTAAGCTACACAAAGAAACATCTTTATTTAAAAAAAATGTTACTGACATGCACAATCAAACAGAAAAAAAGAAACAATTACTTATATAACTGATCAAAACACTGAACAGGCATAAGAAACAGAACATCAATTGTAGTGGTCCAGCTAAAGGTCTACAGGTTTGTATTCCCACAGCTTGGTTAGTTTTTGGTTTATTGCCACCCCCAGAACGCCCCAGGTGAAGAAATGTCTGTATCCAGCATCTGTACAAAAAAAAAAAGATAAAAGTTAGATTTTGATAAGACAATTACAATAAATTTTCTGAACCATATACTTAAGACTTGCAATCCAACATTGTACCAAATAGAGTGCGGATCGGGCCGCATTTTTCTGTCCGAGCCCGGCCCGAGTTCGACAGAGCAGTAACCGAACCCGACCCGAGCCCGACAAGCATTGAGATATTTATGTCCGAGCCCGATCCCAGCCCGACACAGTTAAAATCTCTTTTTACTCATACTAATGACACATGCACTTTTTTGTGTGGAAAGCCCGCTTTTATTAAGCCACTGTAAAAAAAAAAGCGTTCGGAAATGTCAACAGATGAGAGCATCAGTGCACACTGGGCAAAAAGTGCCGTTATAACACGGGCGCACTATCGCGCTGAGGTGACCGAACCCGAGCATCCTTTCTAAATATCTGTCCGAACCCGGCCCGACCCGTTGGGTTCCGTCGGGTACCGTCGGGCTCGGCTCGGGTATCCATCCTCTAGTACCAAAGTGATAAACTACTATAAGATGACAAATATACTGAATATTAAACAGTTGGTAAAGTTAAAGATTCTTTTAAAACTGCAGAATACTAATTATGTATATATGTTTGTAAGTTGTAGTTGTAAAATATTCCTGTCCTTGTCCTATATATATAAGGACATGGCAGAACAACAGAGCACAGCCTGCATGCCCATTCAAATAATATGTCTCTATATACATGAAGAACTAAAAAATAGTAACCCAAATCCTCAATGACAGAGTTCACAGCTAAGGTTACAATTTAATTTGCTATTTAGCATCAATTAATTAAAGTGTTGACATTCATAATACCTAATATGTGCATCGTTTTGGCCTGGAGAAAACAGGGGTGGAACTATTACATGGATTTTTGAATGACAATTTTGATTAAATCCCCTAAAATAAGGTCCGCCGTTCACACAAACTCATAATACTTTCACATTTTATTCTATGACATAAAAAAAACACCAGTTAAACCCCACTTTCGATTCGTATTTTAATTTTTAAACTCTTATGTTTCTTAAAAAAGATGGTTGCTAACATGCTGCTAAATGGGACTACAGGCCCTGTCGGAGGCATTAAACGTCATCACGCCAAACAGTTTATCAATTTACTGTGTTTTGCATTGTAGTGTAATTTATAGTGCAATTAATTGTAGAATAATCAATTAATAGTTTCCCGCACCACATTTACTGCCTTTGTCACAGAGAAAGTGAAACTTTAATAATCTATAGTGCTTAAAGCCACATTTAAGATAAATGTTTACGGCCATATGAAGCTGTTAGAAAGCAGATAGATTGAGGATTTTCTTGAAGCAAGGATAAAATAATATTTTGTGTACCCACCCTAACAACATGATAGCTAAAATGTGATACTTCATTCACTAAAATAAGTTTAATCTTACCATATCCAAAACCTCTACAGTTATTTATTGATTAAATGCACTAGAATTTTATTGAATAGTACACGGAGACACATATTTTGTTGATTTGATTTGTCTACATATTTAACCTTTTCTGTGTACGCTCCATTATTCACATCACTACCATCCACATCTGCAGGTTCGGCCTCCATTTCTGTTTTCTGAGTATTTCGGGACTCATTACCTATTCATGGGACACAAACGAGAATAGCACAATTATCAGCAAAGATATGAACAAAATTTACTACGATAGATTAACCATATTTTTTAAAACCCCATAATCACATCCTTTAGTGTACTGTTACCTTTATGCAATGTACACAACATGCATGTGCTTATGCACCCACTCTAGGCATGTCACTGACATGTCAATGCACTTGGTGCAATATAACCAAGTACTGTAATTTACTATATGAATTCAAGGTTCTTTTATTTAAATAATTCAATTTTTTGCAGTTTTATAGTTCTAGTCTAGACTACATCTCAGAGATAAACATTATAATTTTCATCCGTTATTTTTGTCAGACAGCTTTAAATAATTTCCAAATGTGGCATTGCTTATCCAGTGAAAACAATGAGCTCACAGTATCTCCATACAGATCGTTCATTAACCTACCCAGTAACTAAAATTAACTTTAATGCAAGCAAATTGCAAAACACATCAATGCAGCTGTAAACATAACATCGTATATAAAACAATGCAAGGGAATATTTTAAAAAACTTATCTGCTCTATATAGAGACTATATATTTGGTCTTGCAGACCAAAACAATCATATAACACTTAGTTACTATGAAATATTAGCGTAGGTATAAAGCGTTGAGTAAATTAGCATAAATTACCTGCACCGCTGCCACATTCAAAGGCGTTTCATCGTTTCCTCTCAGTGATGTCGGTCTGTCTTCGTGCCCGTCTATAAAATCATTGTCGTTTATTATGTGAATGTATTGGCCCATTTGTTATCCTTCCACTTACTAAGAAAAACATCTTACCGCAGATGACTTGTATCATTACCCAGCCATTGCTCAGACTCTGCCGTTAGCGCGGGTGAGTTTGAATTTTGGCGCATGCGCAGTAGCGGTATTGTGACATACGCACTCAATCGCTCATGTATTTTAATGAAATGCGTTTTAGTTCATTGATGATGACAGCACATATGGACAAACAATTACATGAAGTGTTTTCCCCTCAATAACTCAATAATACATTCGTTTTACTACAAGTAACTAGTACATTGGCATTTTTTGAACAGGTTATATATTCATCTGTATTTTTTCCCCAGAAAACTGAATTGAAATAATAAAGTTAAGCAAAAAATATTTTTTTATGTGATTTACAATAAGCAGTATCTTTTAGGCATAAATGGTTAATAAACTTGCATAAATTCAATATATACATTGGTAATTTTGATATATATTGTTAACATATATGGTCTTATCATATAACACAATATACAATTTTAAAATATATTGTAAACATATATGGTCATAACATGCAATACCATATAAAAGTTGACCATATATATACTTTCAATATATGTTTATATACAAATTGTACTATGGGAAATTCATATATGTTATAAACATATATCTACATATATCCAGAAGATGTATATATGTGATAATAATATATTGCCCTATATTTAACATATGAGAGAGGCATTGAATTGCTCCCCGGGCGAGACTCCCTCCCAGCGTGCCACGGGACCGGTGGTCACGCTGAACTGCACATAATATACACTATTTAAATTGACTAGTGTAACTTTTGTTTGTTTTATTTTTTCAAATGAACAGGCTGCAGTGATAGTGTGCGGACACAGGCATGATCAAACAGCTAAATAGCATATTCCTCATTCTGGTCATACTAAAGTCATAATTCGATACTGCAAAGTCCAAAGCAGTTTGAGGTGTCAAGAATATTAGCAAAGATTATTATAGTTCGTTTAGACTAGAACACTGTTTCACTCTTATTTCGCTATATGGTATCTGATCTTTTTTTTTTTTTTGACAACCCACACCCAACCATTCCCCATCTTGTACTTCTGAGTTTGAGATCTTCCCAGAGCACAAGCCTGCTTCAAAGACTCAAATCAAGGTGCCCACCAGTAGTTAAAATACTATTTTCTTTTGTCAACACGGCTACAATAGAGGCATTACTTGCATATTGCATTCACACTTCTGCATTGCAGATTATGCAGTTTTCTGTTGCTGTGGACTCTGTTTTTTTTTTTTTTTGACATTTAGCCAAAATATAAAGATTCAGCGACTCAAAGGCTAAAATTGTAAAAATTTGCCTTTATAAATACAGTTCTGTATTATAAATACAGAAAACGTGTACTGTTTCAATCAACAGTTCTTAAGTCTACCTTAAGTAAAATATACCTTAAGTCTGCAAACAAACTGAGAGGCAGAAGGAATAATACGGTTTGACTAAGTTTGAGGAGCCGTCTCTTACTGACCCAGGATCAGCGAACCGTAGCAGTTATATTTCCGATTTGAGCTTAAAGTATAGAAAAATATATAGCTTGTAGCTTTTTTTGATGCTACCGCGCTACTTGATCCAAAAAAGAGCTTAAAGCCACTTGATACAGAAAACAGCGAAGCTACCACCACTACTGAGAAATGTAGTTGAGCTAGTAGCGTCACTACTTGTAGCGATGCTACTGCCCAACACTGACCACCAGTTGATAGATTTTTTTAGAGTTTGCTTGTTTCCAGGAGATTTTTTAAGTGCACTCTCAAGCCAGGACTCTTTTTCACATGATGTTTTGGATGGACTCTGAGAGGTTGTACAAGTGATTGGTGAGATCAACCAAATCAACAGTCAGTACATCAGTAAAACAAGGCAAGCCACTGAAGAGACACGTTAAGCTTAATGCTAGCGCTAGCCTGTTACATTGCAATACATAGTATTTCACTTACCACATAAATGGTAGATTTGAGATGACTGCGCTGATGATGGTGAATGATGGAGAAATAACTGCGCTGATGATGGCCAATGATTTACAGATCTTGAGAATCACTGACAAGCTGCTATGCACTACCTCAAACTAGTGATGGGTCGTTCTTGAACGATTCGTTCATTTTGAACGAATCTTTAATGTGACTCGGGAAGAACGAATTGTCTCAGGGAGGGATTCGTTCAGTTGCGCATGCGCAGAATCCTACAGGTCAGTTCAGATGTTTCGAGTCTTCTGGTTCCTCACTCTTTTGAGTTTCAACCAGGTTTCAACGCAGTCTGAGCCAGAAAAAAGAAAAGATTAGTTAATCTTTGACACGCAGACGTCACTTCCTGTTTGTCCTAGCGCGCACCTTGAGTTGAAGCTCCGTCGAGTCAAATTACTATTTTCTATTTTTAAACCTAAAAACAATTCTATACACCATCATTTTTTGTTTTCCATAACATGTGAATATACCCGTCGTGTTGTACAACAAAAACAATCGGAACGCCTTGTTATCATTAGTTTTTATTTTTGCTTTCCCGAGTCTGCTACTAAGCTAGCTTATAACCCGTTTAGCTTTGCCAGCGTGGTCGCGGCTAATCTTGCATGCATCGTTTATTCTCTATTCACAAACACTTAAACTGTTTACTCACTGTTACTTGCTTTAATGGCGAATTTGTGTCTACCTTTGAGTGCAGGTGAAGACACGTTCGAGCTGCACTCTGTTCTGATGGAGCTGGAGGCAGTGGAGAAGCAGATCCAGGAGCTCCAGGCGAAACAGATTGAGCTGCGAATCCGAAAGGATTCACTCGAATCTGTCCGGGTAAGTGTACAGCTCAATCCTAACACTCCCATAACCTCTACTCCGTGTGATTCTCTGCACAGATCCGCCGCACCCAGGACGCGATCCTCCCAGATGTCGTTCACTCCGGCGCCGGGACACCACGGACCCTGGGTGCAGCAGCAGAGGAAAGCGCGAGCCAGACCCTGAGCCAGGACCTCTCCCCCTCCGCCGCCCCCGGTCTTCGAGATCTCCACCCGGAACCGCTTCGCTCCCCTCCGCGAGACGGAACGCGACGCTGTGATCGTCGGAGACTCCATTGTCCGGTACGTTCGCGCTAACTTAGCTAACGGTAAAGTGCACACTCGTTGTCTACCAGGTGCTCGCGTTCTTGATGTCTCTTCACAGATACCTGCCATCCTGAAGGACGATGTGAGCGTCGGCACGATCGTCCTGCACGCGGGGGTGAACGACGTCAGGCGGCGGCAGACGGAGGTCCTGAAGAGGGATTTCAGGAGCCTGATCGAGACGGTACGCAGCACAGCGCCCGCGACGAGGATCATCGTGTCAGGACCGCTTCCCACGTATCGACGTGGACACGAAAGGTTCAGTAGACTTTTTGCTCTAAATGAATGGTTGTTGTCATGGTGTAAAGAACAGAAACTGCTCTTTGTTAATAATTGGAATCTTTTCTGGGAGCGCCCTAGGCTTTACCGCGCTGATGGCCTGCACCCCAGCAGAGTCGGAGCAGAACTGCTGTCGGACAACATCTCCAGGACACTGCGCTCCATTTGACTAGTAAGCAATTCTTCAAATAGTTGTGATGATGGCTTTTGTGATGCACATTTAAACGATAGTATTGGTGCTGTCCAACCTATAAAGACTGTGTCTGTTCCTCAAATAGTGAGGTCAAAACTAAAATTTAATGCAGGATCTAGAACAAATCTAATCGTTATTAGACCAAAAAAATGCACAATAAATGAACAAAATCAATTTTTAAAGCTTGGGCTCCTAAACATTAGATCACTCGCACCCAAAGCACTTACTGTAAATGAAATAATCACAGATAACAGTTTTGATGTACTCTGCTTGACTGAAACTTGGCTAAAACCAAACGATTATATTGGTCTGAATGAGTCTACTCCACCAAACTACTGTTATAAGCATGAACCCCATCAGATCGGCCGTGGCGGTGGTGTAGCAACAATTTATAGTGATATTTTCAATGTTACCCAGAAAACAGGGTACAGGTTTAATTCATTTGAAGTACTTCTACTCAATGTTACTCTGTCAGATATGCAAAATAAATCTCTCCGATCTCTTGCTCTGGCTACTGTGTATAGACCTCCAGGGCCGTATACAGATTTCCTAAAAGAATTCGCAGATTTCCTTTCGGACCTATTGGTTAATTTTGATAAAGCATTAATTGTTGGAGATTTTAACATCCATGTTGATAATACAAACGATGCGTTAGGACTTGCGTTTAATGACCTGTTAAACTCTTTTGGAGTCAAACAAAACATCACTGGGCCCACTCATCGTTTTAATCATACACTAGATCTAATTATATCGCACGGACTTGATCTTACTGATATAGATATCGTACCTCTAAGCGATGATGTTACCGATCATTTCCTTGTATCATGCATGCTGCGTATCACTGATGTTAACTATATAGCTCCGCGCTATCGTCTGGGCAGAACTATTGTTCCTGCTACCAAAGATAGATTCGCAAATAACCTGCCTTATTTATCTCAGCTGCTCTGTGCACCCATAAATAAACATGAACTAGACAAAATGACTAGTAACATAGGCACTATCTTCTCTAATACATTAGAAGCTGTTGCCCCAATCAAGCTAAAAAAGGTTAGAGAAAAACGTACTGCGCCATGGTACAACAGTAATACCCATTCTCTCAAAAAAGAAACTCGTAATCTTGAGCGTAAATGGAGAAAAACTAACTTAGAAGTTTTTAAAATTGCATGGAAAAACAGTATGTCCAGCTATAGACGGGCTTTAAAAGCTGCTAAAGCCGAGTATATCCACCAACTCATAGTAAAAAACCAAAACAATCCAAGGTTTTTATTTAGCACAGTGGCTAGATTAACAAATAACCGAACACCTCCTGACCTGAATATTCCTGCACAGTTTAACAGTAACGTCTTTATGAATTTCTTTACTGATAAAATAGACAACATTAGAAATACAATAACTAATATAGATACTACAGCAACTGATACTTCAACATTAGTCATTACACCGGAAGAAAAACTCCAGTGCTTTACAACTATAGAACAGAAAGAATTAAATAAACTTATCACCACATCTAAACCAACAACATGCCTATTAGATCCTGTACCCACTAAATTACTAAAAGAGTTGTTACCTGTAGCAGAAGTACCGCTTCTCAATATTGTTAACTCATCGTTATCTTTAGGCCATGTCCCAAAACCATTCAAACTAGCGGTTATTAAACCTCTAATTAAGAAACCACAGCTAGACCCTAGTGAACTGGCAAATTACAGACCCATTTCTAATCTTCCATTTATGTCTAAAATCCTAGAAAAAGTTGTGTCTGCTCAATTGTGCTCCTTCTTGCAAAATAATAATATCTTTGAAGAATTTCAGTCAGGTTTCAGGCGCTACCATAGCACAGAAACTGCACTTGTATAAATCACAAACGACTTGCTACTTGCGTCAGATCAAGGCTGTGTCTCATTGCTAGTTTTACTTGATCTTAGTGCTGCGTTCGACACTATAGATCATGAAATACTCATAGATCGATTACAAAACTATACAGGTATTCAAGGGCAGGCTTTAGGATGGTTCAGATCATACCTGTCCGATCGTTATCACTTTGTTTATTTAAACGGGGAGTCATCGCAGCTAACACCAGTAAAGTATGGAGTGCCACAAGGATCTGTCCTAGGTCCTCTACTATTTTCAATTTACATGTTACCCCTCGGTAATATTATTAGGAAATATGGGATTAGTTTCCATTGTTATGCTGATGACACTCAACTATATATTTCAACAAGACCAGATGAAACTTCTAACTTAGCAAAGTTAACAGAGTGTGTTAAAAATGTGAAAGACTGGATGACCAATAGTTTTCTACTGTTAAATTCAGATAAGACTGAGATATTACTTATTGGACCAAAAAACAGTACATAGAATCTCTTAAACTGCAACTTGCAACTAGACGGATGTACTGTTATTTCCTCTACAGTCAAAAATCTAGGTGTTATATTAGACAGCAACCTGTCTTTTGAAAATCATATTTCCTATGTTACAAAAACAGCATTCTTTCATCTTAGAAACATTGCTAAGCTACGGAACATGTTACCTGTTTCTGATGCAGAAAAGTTAGTTCATGCATTCATGACGTCTAGACTGGACTATTGTAATGCACTACTAGGTGGTTGTCCGGCTTCTTCAATAAATAAGCTACAGGTAGTCCAAAATGCAGCTGCTAGAGTCCTTACCAGGTCAAGAAAATATGATCATATTACCCCAATTTTACAGTCTCTACACTGGCTACCTATTAGGTTCCGTATCACTTACAAAATATTACTTCTTACCTATAAGGCCCTTAATTGTTTAGCTCCTGCATACTAACTAGTCTCCTACTACGCTACAATCCCTCACGCTCCCTAAGGTCGCAAAACTCTGGACTCTTAGTAGTACCTAGGATAGCAAAGTCCACTAAAGGTGGGAGAGCCTTTTCTCATTTGGCTCCCAAACTTTGGAATAGCCTTCCTGATAACGTTTGGGGTTCAGACACACTTTCTATGTTTAAATCTAGATTAAAGACTCATCTCTTTAGCCAAGCATTCACATAATGTATCTCATAACGTTGAAATTTCAGTTACATCTGATCAAATGCACATTAATATTCCTCAGCTTGGGCTAAACCATCATTTTTGTTTGGTCGGAAGTTGGAACAGCAGCTACGCTAATTATTTCTCTGTTTCTCTGTCTTTGCCACGGGATTTCCATCCCGTGGTAACTAGGATTTACACAAGATTCAGCCCGGATTCAGATGAAGAGATGATGCCAACCCCTCAGAGGACCGCAGATGATGCCAGCCTTGAAACAACATACAGCACTACATAATTTTCCTACAAGTTTGATTACAGCACATAACCATTGCAATTAGTGTTCATCATCTGTTTAATTACACAGTTACTGATTTAATATTTATATCATATGTACATCGACTCAACATACAGTATTCACCACTAATAAGCTACTAAATATATTGTAGTAGCCTAAAACTTTTGTGCAGCTGCTCTGCAACAATCTGTATTGTAAAAAGCGCTATACAAATAAACTTGAATTGAATTGAATTGAATTAATCTCTCGAGTCCTCCGAGTCCTTTCATTCTTTTGTCACGTGACTGCTCCCTAACGTTAACCAATGCAGTCTGAGCTGGAAAAAGAAAAGATTAGTTCATTTCTCGAGTCCTTTCGTTCTTTTGTTAAATTGTTCATAAAATCACTTTCAGAGATAGGGTATTTGTGTTTGTTGTATTTTGGTGTGTTTTAAAGTGTATTATATTACTTATTATACAACACCTTGATGTATAGTATGTATAAAATGCAATATTTTGAACTGTAAAATAATAGTATAATGTGAATGGTCAACACAACGGACTGTAGGAATCTTGGGCGAACAACGTACAAAACAGAAATGGCCATATTCCAAAGAAACAAAAGGACCCTCTTTCTCAGTCACAAAATTGACCATCACATGACGATCACCAGACGACGGCTAGTCTACAAGTCTTCCCTAGTTTTGACCCGGCCTGCCTGTTAACATTAATTCACGTCAGGAGTACAGGAAGACGGTAATTCACAGGACACTAAAACAGTGATAACGCCACAAACCGCTCTTTGTCTGAGAGCACCAAGAAACAGATGATCAGCCTTCTCCCAACATAAATTTCAATCAGAGAAACAAAAAAGGACAGATTTACACGAGGTCCAGCGTGAATCGCGTGACCTTTCGGACTCCCCGTTCCCCTCTCCTCTGACATTCCCACACACCACGTCTCTCAATAGAAAGACGTACACAGCAGAGACATTTCTTTAAGAAACGATCAGCTTATCAGTGTTACTATTAGAGCAAACAGTATCTTATTTTTTTATGTTTTCGTTTATATGCTCGATGTGTTTTATGTGATCATTGGAGTTTAATCTATGCATTATATGCCTTAAGGCAGCCTTTCTCAAACTGTGGTACGCGTACCACTAGTGGTACGCGGGCTCCCTCTAGTGGTACGCAAAATAATACTTATACTAAAATAAAATAAAATACATTTAAAAGGTGAAACACGATTTAATATATGAGAATGTATGAAAAAAAAAACTATCAACCAATGACAAAAAATGGAAGGAAATTAAGACAATAAATAAGTTAATAATTTTAAAAATCCACAAGTGTTTCTGGGTAACGTTAGCCGATATATGTAATATTCCCGCCGTTACAGGCGCCGTTTGTAGCTGGGCTGTGATGGGAAGATGCTTTAGTTACCGTAATAACAAGGACTTTAAAAATGAAGCGTACGACAAAACTATTGTCGTGGCTTAAATCAAAGACAGACGTGCAACAGGAGATAACAACAACCGAAGAGGAGGACGTGTGTGAGCCGAGCACAAGCGCGAACAGTGATGCCAGTACCAGCACCACAACATCTGCTACTGTTAGCAAAAAACGACATAAAACAGTAAGGAGATATGACGAGAACTACATTAAACTTGGATTTATTTTTAGTGGAAGAGAGGAAATGGAAGCTGAGAAACAAGAACTGCAGTTAGGCATAGCCTGTTTTGATTTTTGTGTTTTGTTTTTTGAAGTCAAGTACAGTAACATTTCAGCACAGCACAGCACAGTTTTATTTAAATTTTAAGTACAGTTTCAAATAACATTGAAGATTTGTTTTATATTTATTTTATTACAATGATTAATTTTCATATGCAGTGCATTTTAATTGATTTTTTTTATTTAAGTAAAGTTTATGATTTTCCAATTTTAAACACAGTGTTCCATCTGTGTATGATTGTTACCGTGGCCTACAATATTAAATAAACTTGTTAAATAAAACTTTTAAAATGTTTTTCATGAAAACTTTGGCCTACTCCGCTACTGTACTTTAATGTTGGTCATTAGGTGGTACTTGGAGAGCCAAGTATTTTCTCAGGTGGTACCAAGTGTAAAAAGTTTGAGAACCACTGCCTTAAGGAAAGGAAGCTGTCAAATGTATTAGCATGCAAGCAATATACCACTATTTGATATGGAGTGAATTATCTTGACGGTTGCAGTTTGTCTGAATGACCGAGAAAATGATATTGTGTATACTTTATGCATTGCATTAGTTTATTGAAGTTAATAACAAAAATTGCAGAGAAATCCATATCCTAATACGTCACGTACCAGAAGGAATTACAGGACGGAAAGGGGGTGGCGTGACCCGCCCCTTTAGCAATGCCATTGGATCCCATCATCGTGGGACGTGCCCTAGCGGCCCTTTTAAAACTTCATGTTCCTAACAGAACTCAGCGAACTAAGAGCTCTCAGCTCTCGCCTCACGCCTTTCGCCTCTTGTGGTTTGAGTGCCCTTTCCATCTGCGCACGACCACTCGACCAAGCAAGCGACGGCGCCAGCAAAACTCTACAGAACTGAAGCTTCGTGACGGCCGAACTTTTCCAAGTCTCGCAACGCCGACTCAAAAGAACTTCCAGCGCATCAACCTGCGCAACCCGCCAAACGAAGCTCCTCCCGGCAACCAGCCCACTCCTCCACGTCAAAGGATCTTCCAAAGTACGTCATCGACCAAGCAACCAACCAGAACTTTTGCTCAGACGAGCCCCCGGAACCCCCGTTCCCGGCACTAATGCAAGTAACAAGATCTCTCTTTACTTCGCTAAAACTGGTGCAAAATACTTCCTAAGTAGTTGAAAGCTAAATCTCTGCTTTTGTGATTTTCAAAGGTTGCGATCTAAGAACTAGTTAAGATACTAGAACATTTGGGGTTCTCTTCAACTCAGTAATTTCTCATCCCCGGAACTGTATGAGTGTGAGTGTGAATGTATGTGTGTGTGTGTGTGTGTGTGTGTGTGTGTGTGTGTTTATTTGTGTTTTAGTAGAGATTAGTTTTGTGTCTTAGAGTAGTCAATAAATCATTGTTTCATTAAAAGAAGTGTCCTGAATTTTATGTTCACACAAGTTCTATCTGTGTTTAGATCAAGCTACCTCAGCTTTAAAATTTCCTAACGTAATACTTTGGTTTAATTATGATCTTGGCCAGGATCATAATATAAACCTTTTTGAGTTGATACTGTACACTGAATTGATAACTTCGCTGGACGAATGGTCAAGAAGTGTAATCTATTAACTCTGAATCAATTTAATCAAGTTCCGAATCTTTCGATTCGATTCATTAGTTGAATCATTATAAATTTGATTTGAGCTAATTAATCCCTACAGGACCTATATCATGGACTATACAACTACAGTGTTACATAGCCTAAGATTCATGAAGCATTTTTGAGTCACTTTATTTTTAGTGCATAATAAATTACCTGCAGTATTTACAAGTTGTCATTTAATTGTAAAGTCACTTACCAATGGTGCGTAATAACTTTTAACTAAATAACTTATCCTTGATCATTTAATTATGCAGTTATTTAATAAATCAGATTGTCAGTGTATTGTTTGTAACGTGATGTTTCAGACATTATAAACACTGTATACACACTCTTGAATTGTTGTTTATTGTTTTTTTTTAATACAATGTAAAATAAAAAAGTAAATTAAAAATATACTAAAGCCACAGAGGACATTTAAATTGCACAACAAGCTAGACTTCTTAAATAAAGAAAAATAAATAAGCTTTAAAATAATTAACAATTTTGTGCCAAAAGAGATCAAAAGATCCTAAATAGCATTAACATATTAACATTAAAATCAAAATATAACAAACAAAATATTGCACAATTAGCAAGTTTAGGAAATCAAAAAATAACTTAAAATAAATAACACACTGTGGCTATATTTTGAGAACTTGCTTTAAGGCATGTTTGCATTCAAAAAAACAAGCTCCCAGACCTTAGATGGGCTAAGTCTGTTTCTTCTCTCAGAGATAATCTGCCCAGTTTTTGAAAAAATTATTTCAGATGGCACAGATGTGGCCACAATGCAAAGTCTTGCCTTCATGACCTCTGAAAGGGTTTTGTATACAGGAGAATATCTCTTCCACCAGGCCAGGGGGTCTTGGGCGGGGTAAGAGCGGCTCTGCAAGGTAGGCCCGCATTTCCATCACAGAATCTGATGTTTTGGAAGAGGCTGCCGAAGGCCTCAAGCTTGTTACCTTCTCATCGAAATCCTCCCAAAACATGGCCCCTGCACTGGCACTTGCAGCAGATTCTTTAGTATTCTCCTCCTCATGTTGAACTGGGTTAATAGCTGCTGCAGCTGCTGTAACCCTTTTCACTGTGTCTTCTGCTGCCTCGTGACTGACAAAAGCTTGCTTCTTGAACCTTGGGTCCAGGCAAGTAGCATCAGCAAGCTTCTCATGGTGTTCTATCTACTCTGCCAAACCTTTTAGTCATTTTTGACATCAGAGAATCCACAAGCTTTTTGACAGGGTCAAACTTTTAAGTATTTCTTTGAAATGGGGCAACAATCCTCTGAAGACCTCTTGTCATCAAAATGACTTTGGAGACAGTCACAAACCTATAAAGATTAAAAATGGTTTATAAATTAATTATAACAAAATCAGTGCTGCACATAATTCTCTGTTAAAATTGAGGTTACAGAGAAGCATGGATCATTAAGAGACAGGGGTTAAAATGGTGGTTTTAAAAAGAATAATATTTTTAAAAAATGTTGAATTACTTTTCTGCACTCACTTCAGTGGTGACCTCCTCAAATGGTTTAATAATTTCCAAAATTTCTCTGGAAATTTCCCATTCTTCTGGTACCAAGGTTGGCAGAGATGGATTAATTAGTGCCAGTGTGGAGATTATTGGATCTTTTACTTCAGTAAATCTTTTCAACATGTAATATGTTGAATTCCACCTTGTAGCCACATCCTGTTTTAACAGCAATGGCTCTTGACCCATCTGTTTTTGTGTGGCCCCGAGTTTCTCTGAAGCAACTGTACTTCTGTGAAAGTATTCCACAATTGCCTTGACCTTCTGCACTATATGTTGTACCTCCTTTAGTGCAGCTTAGACAATTAGGTTCAACATATGTGCAAAACAAGATATGTGGTCCCAGTGAAGATGATCTCTCACGGCTGAAACAATGTTGCTGGCATTGTCTGAGACACAGGCTACAATTTTGTCACCCAACCCCCATTCATCTGTGACCCTTGTCAGCTCCCTTGCCAGGTGAGCAGCAGTGTGTCTGTCACTGAAATGAAAGCAGTCCAGAAGATACAAGGTCATCTGAAAGTCCTCAGTGAAATGACATGTCACACTCATGTAGCTGGTTGCTGTAATAGACGTCCAGCAGTCTGTTGTGAGACACACAGCAGAGACATTCCTGATTTTTTCCATAATGTCACTTCTTAACTTGTCATACGGCCTAGGCATTACAGTCTTTGATAATGTTTTTCTGCTAGGTAGACTGTATGGTGGGTCGAGAAGATGTAAATATTCCTTAAATCCCTTATCCTCCACGATAGAAAATGGCTGAAAGTCACAAGCGATCATTCTTACCAGGGCTTCATCAAGCTTGTTCTGTCTTAAAGGATCCATTGGCCTTGTAACAAAAACTGCTCATTGTAGTTTGTTGTTGTGGTCTTCGTGGCCTAACTGCTCCTTGGATGGTGGTGGATGCTGCTGGTGTACTGGATGCTGTAGATGATGTCGAAGGTCCAGAAAAAGCGCTGGTGGTAGAAACAGCTCCAGCTGCTGCAGGGCTACCATCTTCAGTCTCTGTTCTTACTTGTGCTAACAGCACAGTTGGATGAGATGTTTTAAGGTGCCTCCTCAAATTAGAAGTGCTTCCTCCTTTTGTTGAAATTTTTTTCTTGCATATCATGCATTTTGCTTCAGTGGCTGAAGTTTCTCCGAAATGCGCCCAAATGTCACTCCTTTTTCTGGTGCTCATTCTTCTCCTGAGGTGCTAAAATCTGACTGACCTAGGCTCCTCACCACCCCTCACCTACTGTAAAATACACGGGGGATGGGTGTGGAATGGTTCCCTTGGTGACAACCTTGATGGACAGTTGTCCTTCAGCTGAACCATTGGTTTAACCCTTGTGTGATCCAAGCACATTATAATTCTAAATAAATCACTTTAATTCTCCAATTTTATTTCAATTACAACTTGACAATTTGTTGTTATCATAACCTTAATATTTTTACCCAACATTTATTTTCCAAAATGTTGTTTTCTTTAACTTTGACATTATGTTCTTTTTGAAAAAACTTTTATATGCAAATATTAAACTAAAATGTCAGTTCTGCCTAAGAAAAACAATTATTATACAAGCAATATGAAAATTGGAATAAAAACAAACAAACAAGATACAAGTAGCTACTTTGTATTTTTAGGCTCGGATTATTTTATTATACAGTTCATTGTTCTGAAGACAGTAAAAGGACAAATAAAAAAATATAGAAGGGATTTGTTTATTTATGAACTACATCACAGATCCTTAAAAAAAACAGAAACAATCACAGTGACAGAAATGGGCACAACTTTTTTTATTTCTTTACTTATTAGACCTATTCATCTTTACATTAGTATTACTAACAAAGATACTGATGAGGGATAAGGTCACGTGACAAAAGAATAGGTGCGTTCGACTTCATGCGGCGCCGCAAGAAATCGGCTGCCGCCTTACAAAACAATGCATTCTGGTAAGATCATTTGTCCGACTTTGATCGGCGCTGCAGCCGCCTTTCGATCACGTGTGCCATCAAAGTACAAAACCAAGATTTGCTTCTTTATAGGCCTATATGTACTCTATATGTATAAATGGTTTTGTGATACAATAAACACATCTTTGACGAGTTCTGTGTATCATATAATACATTTCCATGCCAATGTAATCTTGTAATGATTGTTAACATGTGTATGTTTGATTGTACATATGTTTATGTAACATATCTACTCATGCCTATGTACTACTTTGTGTTGATTATACACAAAGTCACAAAATAAGAGACCATTTCAAAATTATTTAGTTTGTCTGAATGTTGCTTGTTATTCATGTAAAATTATTGTCTTGGTGTCACTTTATGAGCTACTGACAGTATGTCAATATGAAACAGGTCAAAATAAGATGCTCTGTGCTTTTTCAGACCTCATATTCTGCTAAGAAAACGAGTTTCAGCACACTACGGAAACCTATAAGTGTCCGACTTGACGGCCGTCTCTTTACTCCTCCCCCGACTGCAAGCGGCTGCTCTCGCCAGCCGGCGGCAGGCTAGTGTAGTGCATCTCGAACGCACCTATTGAAAGGACTCGAAGGACTCGAGAAATGAACTAATCTTTTCTTTTTCCGGCTCATACAGCATTGGTTGACGTTAGAGAGCGGTCACGTGACAAAAGAACGAAAGGACTCGGAGGACTCGAGAGGTGAACTAATCTTTTCTCTTTCCGGCTCAGGCTGCATTGGTTAACGTCAGGGAGCAGTAATGTGTTGAACCGACAACGAGAATTAAACCTGACGACTTGTCAGATCAGAGGTGAGGTGAGCTGGACTAAAGACCCAGGTAGCCTAAGTAATATATAACTATTTTATTGTTCTTATAGCATTATAGTATTGTCTTGTTTGTAGTGTGATTCACGTTTGTGTATACCCAGCAAACACAGTACGTCGTGACGACGTCGCCAGTTCGTCGTCCTTTGGTCAGCGCGACATTACTTTATGGCGACGTTGTGAGGACGTCGTGGTAAAGTTCCATTTTTTAGAGTGTTGGCTAACGTTCCAGAAACGTCGTGGGCACGTCCTCAACAGACGTCGCTAGTTAGTCCCATGTGGAACGTTGTGGCGACGTGGTCTACTGGTCTCTAGTAGGTCTATTAAAGTATTGTATTTACAGATGCCATGTTTGATATTTATTCGTCTGGACTGACATTCCGTTATATATATATATATATATATATATATATATATATATATATATATATATTAGTGGTGGGCATAGATTCATTTTTTTAATCTAGATTAATCTAGATTAAATCTTGAAATTAATCTAGATTAATCTAGATTAAAATGGCTATTTTGAAGGCATTCAGAATATGTGTGCTACCCAAATAATTATTAAAAGTAAGTCTTTGAGAACGGGTTTCTCAAACCAGGTGGCGCATTAGACCAGGCGCTCATCTCCTGTTTCCAAAATGCATTACAAACTGCTTGACAATTGCATTTACATCACAATTAACTATACAAACTTGTGTAACCAAGAACTTCTGATGCCTATAGGAAGCGGCTATAGCCTATACATGACCAGGCGGCAGACCAGGAGGAACTTCGCCACCGCAGGCATGCTGCTGTAGGCTACTTAAGTCAATTGTCATCTCAAAAATGTCATTAAAATTATGAGAAATAGTTGCCTACTGTTTTTCTGCGGTCACAATATGGAATAAGTGAAAATTACATTTTATTTAAAGTGTAGGCTACCTTTACCCCAAAAAATATTTATTATGTTATTAGATTGTTTTCATAATTTTTTAGAATGTACAAAAATAAATTATGGGGGGTAATTGATACTTTTAAAAGAAATTATTAGTCGTGATGGTGAAAAAGTTGTGTGATGTTGTCTAACTGTATTTTAAATATAAAAACTTTACATCTTGTTTAGTTTTTTACTTCTGTATGCTGAGTTTCTTTTTGTTGCACATTTTGATTTATCCTGAAGAGGCTGCGCGAGGCTCACCTTAGCAGTGCAACCTTATACCATCAGTGCATGCATTATATACAGCTATATCCAGTGGTGCAGCGGTGTCTGGAGAAACGGGTAAATAGCCTACGCTTCATTACCCGCCCCCACTGACCAGCATCCAGTATAAAACACGCATACACGCTGAAAATAAAACTTACTGACATTCTGGACGTGATCTCCGCAATCTCTGATGAAATTGGTCGGAACGGAGAGGGCGCTTCATCAAACATATTTCAAGCCGGCGACACTGTGCTGACTTCATCACTTTCTTTTCTGGGTGTTTTCAGCGAATATGTGGATTGAAAAAATTATATATATATATATATATATATATATATATATATATATAGTTTTTATACAAGTGGTGTTTCTTTTTTTACCTTTATTATTAGTCTATTGCAATATTTAAATATTCAGAAACGGGTATACTATTTTTAATTAAAATATTTCAGAAATATTTGCCTATTGCCAATTTATGGATGCACTATTGGGACTTCAGAAAATTAAACATGCATCCATAAAGGGTTCCATGTATGGAACAAGTGAAAAGCAATGTTTAAAGTTTACCTTTAGCACATGTAAGAAAAGTGATAACCTGATTTTTAACCAGTTAGTAGGCTATTCTTTTCCAGTATAAAAATAAAAATGGCAGCCAGAAGAGAGATGTCGAATTTACGGCAATTTATTTAGCAGCCCTAGAATAGTGTAGAAATCCTATGGCAGTATAGTAACTACATATTTTAAATTCATTCATTCTTTTTATTTATTTATTTATTTAGTCATTCAATGCCCATGTGTAACATAATTAATATAATAATAATTTAAATAATAAATATAGCCTACTTTAGGCCCCTGTTTGTCACAATATTTAAATTCTCACTCGCGTGCTAAGCCCGCGAAGCACCTGGCAGAGGGCATATAAGCTGCGGTCAGTGCCCACCGCGCGCATAACGGACGTCCCCTTCTGACTGGATCGCCACAGACTGTGAGTTTTCGTGAGGTAAAGTACTAACGAATCAATGTATTTATTTATATTACATTTAACCCCACCAATATTAATGACATTTACAAATATGGCATATGTAGTGTAGGATTACAAATTTAAGAAATGTTGATCATATGTTCTGAAATAGCTTCACAGGAAAATCTAAAGTGAAGTATATTCTATTTAGCTTCTAAAGGTACAGATGATGACATCCTAAGAAGATCAAATCAGGCAGCCCAGGTGTCTGAGACATTAACCTTTTGTTCTCAAGCTACAGCGATGCCTTTGTCTCTATGATAATGTGAAGGTATGGGCAATACTGTCAGACTGATTGGATTAGCACCTATGCCTATGAATGACACTGTTATGATAATGAGATCAGGGCTGGGGAACTCTGGTAACGGGCTGATTCCTGTACTGCATTTGCATGCTTTGTTTAGATTGACTCCACCTCTATGTAATCCTCCCCCTGGAAATATATTTAAACTGTATTGTATCTGACATTAGTCAGACGAATTTTGATGACTGCAGCGAACGAACAGCTAGGATCTCAATAAAGAGAAACTTCTGCTTCAAGATACCCAAAAACGTCTCCTGGTCTCTGAGAAAAGTTCACAACAGTTTTGGTGCCGTGACCCGGATAGAGTTCCAGCTCCTTCACCTGAATCCAGATTGAAACAGCAAGCTCAACAGAAGATCTGCTTTCAAGATTACATCTTTTGGAATCCAGAGCGAAACTTCCAGCTGAACAAAGATTTCCATGAATCTTCCTTTACAACCAAGGGTTGGTGAGTGCTACTCTATCCAAAAGAGCCGCTATAGACCAGTACATATAGTTATCCTCTGCGCCGTCAGAGAAGAGTTAACAGACAGCTGTAGGGTTTAGTTAACTAAGTTATCCTCTAAAGGTGTTCTTTTAGAGATGAAAAGTTACCCTCTGTTAATTCAGGGAAGTTTAGCATTACGTGCTAAAGTTGTTTATCCTCTGTTCACTCAGGGAAGATTAACATTACGTGTTAATATTTGTTATCCTCTGTTTATTCAGGGAAGGTTAACTACAGCTATTACAGTTTAGTTAACTAAGTTACCCTCTAAAGTTGTTCTTTTAGAGAAGAGTTGTTTATCCTCTGTTCACCCAGGGAAGTTTAGCATTCCGTGCTAATATCTGTTATCCTCTGTTTTAAGCAGGGAAGTTTAGCCTTAAAATGCTAAAATTTGTTATCCTCTGTTTTGGCAGAGAAGTTTAGCATTAAGTGCTAGTAGTTTGTGTTGTCCTCTGTTAATTCAGGGAAGGTTAACAATAGTTGATCTGTGTTAACAAGCGTACCCTCTGTTGATCAGAGAAGTTTTAGTGTTGTGATTGCGTGGTAGCAAAGAAACTTGAAAAATGGTTAGAAAGAATGCTAGGCTAATTCCAACCACAGAGAAAGGTGGACTAGCTATGCCATTATGGACAGACGATGAGTTTAAATCATTGTTAGGAGAGCATATGGACTCAATAGTGACTGAGTCAGTAAAATTTGATTTGACAAAGAAATTTGGTATTGATCCAGATAAAGTTTGGTCAATTGAAGAATGCAAAAAGGTACTCGGAACATGTATCCGAAAGAAAAACCTAAAAGGCATTATCTGCTGCCACAGAGAATTTACACTTTCGTTAGCACAAGAACAGGCTCAGTGTATCACTAAGTTGAAAGAACAAAATCAACAGCTGCACAATAGATTGTCCCGTTTCACTAAAAAGGTGGGCTATAACCAGGCCTCAACCAAAAGTGATTAAAAAGACCAACAGTCAGATGAAAGCTATCCTGACTTACAGTCTTCATGTAGACCAGAAGACAGTGGCAATACTGTAACAATGGAGAAAGATGCAGTGAATTCAGTGAAGGTATGTGGTGCTAGGAGAAGAACTCAGGGAATTGAGAAAATTGAAGGTGTTTCTTCAAACCCTTCTGTTGTCTCAGTACAAATGGTTGCCAAAGCGCTAAGACCTAAAGACATAGAGAGATTGTCCCAGAGCTTACCTTCAGCACGCACACATTTTTCAGAATTTAGAAGAACATTGAACAGCAAAATGCGTCTTTATGACATGTCGTTAGCATAAGTCACACAGCTGATGTCACAAATTCTAACTGAATCTGAATTCAACAGTTTTGAGTCTGCTGTTACTTCTGAACTACAACATGCCAGTAAAGGCGATTTGAGAGAAGGTGTTTTAAAAATTCTAAAGAATATCATAGGACCCAAAACAGACTGGTCCAGAATCACTAACTGTGTGCAAAAGAAGGATGAAACTGTAAGTGAGTACACTGAAAGGTTTTGTCAGTCAGCTGCAGCATACAGTGGAATAGCTGACACTCCAGAGAAGGTGCTAGATGATAAAGGACCACTCGCTCGTACATGGTTTGATGGCCTTTTAATTGAATATAGAAATGCACTGCCTTTCTTAGATCTCACATGGTCCAATAGAACCCTGCAAAGTAACTTGGACAGGTTAGCTACTTGGGAAAGAAACTCTGATGTTAAAGCCAGAGTAAAGATTGCAGCAGCTTCCTTTAAGTTGAAAACAGAGAACCGACAGGAAAGTAAATGTCCTAAGAGAGAGGGTAGTTGTCATTACTGCGGTAAACCTGGACACAGGATGAAAGAATGCAGGAAAAACAAAAAATACGTAAAAGAAATGAACAATGTAAATCAGCTTTTACACAGTCTGCTAGCAATGCTAAAACAGCACCTCCCCACTACACCAAACTCACTGGGCAGCTTGCTGAGGTGCTAACCGTTAAGGCTGTGAATTCTTAATTACCCCAGTAATCTACAACAAAGATGAAAGACTCTTTGTTAACACAACAAAGGGAAGTTGAATATCACTCCCCCCAAACTTGGGGACACTTGGTTAAGAACACTCACGGCCATACCAGAATATTTTATTCAGTAACCCATCCTCTGTTATGATGTCTACCAGGACTGATGTTTAATTAGAAGACTGAAATGTAGTGATTGCATTGTTTTGGAAATACATGTATTTTTTTGTTCTGCTTTAGGAACTTATGTCTCACACTATACAGTGTGCACAACACTTAAAGGGACAGATTAGGACACACAAACCAGTGAGGAGCCCAGGAAAGAACCGAAGTGCAATAAGCCTCGGGGGCAAAATCCTGCGGTGAACATTTCCTCATAGGTTTTTCCCCTTTAGTACTTTCAATCCCCACCTCACTGGTCTATTAGGTGTCAAATTAAGATTAGGTTAAGAAGGAAAAAAAAAAAACACTATACGATCACTAGAATTTTAATTTAATAAATAAAACCACTATACGATCAACAGAAGTCTAAAAATGTCTATGCATGAATACTGCTGGTCTGCTGTTTCTTTGTTTTCTTGTGTTTCAGGTGTGTATGCCAAGTCATCTTCATAAGAGAAACCCTGGTGTGAAACATCACTTTAGACATCCATGAACAAGCTTCATGAGGACAAAGAGTCATCTGAGTGAATCTACGTGGGAAATGGACTACAGAAAACAGACAGCTTCACAGCTATTCAGGCGCCATGGACTTCAAGACTTCCACTCTTACGCTACATGATTTTCTGTGACATCATGTAGTTTGTACGACATTTCACCATCCCTTGTCGTATGTGTCAACAGTTAGGGTTCTGAAAAGAACTATTACACCTAAGTAAATCTAGGACAAGACACAGGATAATGTTATATGTGCCTGTAACTTTTTCAAGTTACATGACTGCAAGATGGGGCTTATGTTAACCAACATAGGCTACAGAATGGACTTATGGAGGTTTAAATTTGTTTTATGTGAGAGTTATTAGAACTCTCAAAGAGGGGATTGTAGGATTACAAATTTAAGAAATGTTGATCATATGTTCTGAAATAGCTTCACAGGAAAATCTAAAGTGAAGTATATTCTATTTAGCTTCTAAAGGTACAGATGATGACATTCTAAGAAGATCAAATCAGGCAGCCCAGGTGTCTGAGACATTAACCTTTTGTTCTCAAGCTACAGCGATGCCTTTGTCTCTATGATAATGTGAAGGTATGGGCAATACTGTCAGACTGATTGGATTAGCACCTATGCCTATGAATGACACTGTTATGATAATGAGATCAGGGCTGGGGAACTCTGGTAACGGGCTGATTCCTGTACTGCATTTGCATGCTTTGTTTAGATTGACTCCACCTCTATGTAATCCTCCCCCTGGAAATATATTTAAACTGTATTGTATCTGACATTAGTCAGACGAATTTTGATGACTGCAGCGAACGAACAGCTAGGATCTCAATAAAGAGAAACTTCTGCTTCAAGATACCCAAAAACGTCTCCTGGTCTCTGAGAAAAGTTCACAACAGTAGATACAATTGTAATAATTATATTACTAGGAAACCTTGCCGGAACATTTCCTTTTTTCCTCAAAGTAATTTTAACCATTAAAAATAGACACAAACCCATTCAACTGTTAAAAAAAAAAAAAGTTCAAAGACTGCCTTTTGGCACATCTGTCCATAAAAACAATGGGTTTCCACTTATATACAGTCCACTCGGTAGTATGGGTAAATACCGTTAAATGTCGTTAAATCAATGTGACGTCACTTACGCTAATTGAGCAAATACACGGGGCAACTTTGAGTACTTTTATCAGGTAACTTTTTTTAAACAATGTTGCTTTCGGCACTTTCCCATTGAGAATGGGTAAAACATTTCTATATGGATAATTTAGATCAGTTGTGGGCCCTGTATCACACCAGGCTGCCCATTGACGGCAACACTTGCCAAAGTTGCCTAGCAACATTGCTCAAAAGGTTGCCCAGTGTATCATCAGCATCAGATTGGGAGCACCTCCGTTTAAGAGTCATGTCTGTCATAAAAATAAATTATTTTATGCATTACTATGGAACCCAGAAAAAAAAATTATATATTACATATATAATAATACATATTTAATACATATATAATTATACACACACACACACACACACACACACACACACATACATATACATATATATAGAAAGCACTGAAAGTTAAACATTCAGTCAAGTATAGAGCAGGAAGAAATTAAGATTATAATTTAAAGAATTAAAAAACAATTTACTGTGGCCACTTATTAATTAGTGGGTTTAAATGTCTTATTAAATGCTCTGTATTCTAAAGTTTTTATTAGCTTTGGGAATTTCTAACATGACAATGAGTACATTTTTGTTTATTATTTTTTCAGTTTCTACCACCTGATAGTTGTAAGTGATTTAGCAGTCGTCATGCATCTGATTTATCATGTTCAGAACATACTGTTCAGTCAATAAATATTGATGAAAACAAACCTATTTTCATTTGTGCAGACATAACTTACTAATATTCTGTGATGTTCATTTCTTTCTTATTCTTGTGTCAGCAGCAGCTATACACAACCCAAAGGCTCTTCTAAGAGCCACATTCACCTTAAGTGCCTATAGTACCTCAGCTGTTAGAGTTTCATTTTTGGACACGGCACTAAAATATATAAAAACTAAATAGAAATGTGTTCACAACATAGAAACTAAACTAAAACTAACAAAATTGTTAATGAAACTAATAAAAACTAAATTTTATTGCAAATTTGAAAACTACACTATAATAAAACGAAATTTAAAAAGCAAAACTAAATTAACCTTGTTGTTAACAATGAATTGTCATAAATCAAACAACACAGTTGAATGAAAGACACTATTTCTTTCAACTTCCAAGCTTCCAGTGAACTTAAGTTGCAAGATCACCCTTGACACATTTGCAGTGCTACTTATGACTCATGATAAAAAACCCATCAATAGTAACAATAACACATGTACCATATTTTACATCTTCATAATAAGGTAGCAAAATTCTTACCTTTCCCAGATTTTTACTAAACTGCTGTCACGTTGGCAGGATTCTTCAGTAATGTAATGCCGGATGAAACATCGTTGATACTGCCACCTAAGAGAAAATTTTGGATAAGCATCACTTATTTTCACAGTCCAATACAGAAAAAAAAAAAAAAAAAATCTTGTCTCGTGCTGCAGATCCTCTCAAATCGGGGATGCAGCTGTGAGGCTGCCACTCTTAGCTAACTATCAATGTCCAGCTTTGACAGGAACAAGTATACATAGACATTTTTTGTCGGCGCGTTATTTGAGCGGACTTTGCTTTTCCATTGAGCATAAGCGGTACACGAGTGGAGCATTCATATGGGCCGTGAGCAACTCAACGGAACGCACTATCATAGAGCGGAATACTGATCAGAGCGTCACACATTGAGCAGTGTGCGCTGAATACTGCCGGACGGTCTGTACACTAGCCTTGCCGCGCCCCCCAGAGTTTGGGAACCACTGGGCTACGTCACATTCACGCAGCAGTAAAGAGAGACGTGCTTGACAAACAGTTTAGAGGGTAGAAAACAATCTAAAAAATATTTTCCACTTTCTAAATAATGAAAGTATAGTATGTCTACTAATAATTATAAAGAAATAAATCGGGTTTTACCGATGCAGATATGTTAGAAACGATGCATCGCGATACAAATGTCAATTTGTATCTGATGCACACTTTTTAAACCGATGCATCGCATCGTTAGCTTTTTAAGCCGATGCACCGAGCGAATCGGGGAATCTTCCCATCCCTAATATATATATATGTATATATATATATATATATATATATATATATATATACACACACACACACACACACACACACACACACATACAGATCTGGCCATTTAAAATGCGCGCAGGAAGTAAAGTGGTCTCGCATGACACCGGTGTATTCTGAGGGATCACAGAAAGTACATTGACACAGGAAAGACATGATCAGTAGGGGGCAGTCATGTAACGCACTGAACTGAAGCGGAAGCAAACATGGCTGCAAGCTAAAAGATTCGTTTGTACGGTGACCTGGAGGGGACACCTTCGGTTCACTTATGTTTGTCGTGGCCACGAGATATTAATTCGTGGGAATGTCATATGTCGTGGCCACGAGATGCAAAGATGAGGGAACGAGATCCATTTCTTTAATGCATAAACAAACCTGCTTGACCATAGTAACCTAGGATTATCAGAGATAGGTTTATAAATATTTTAATTTGAGTTAAGAATTATTGTTATAGAAATTAATACAATATTGGACTTCCGGTATAGCCATGAAGGAGTAAGGTGCGTGGAAGAAGGGCTCCCGACCTACATTGTGAAATTAAACCTGTTACACGCGAAATACTTTCAGTCATTGTTAATAGATTTGTTTAGAACATCGTCAGCCAAAATATGAGTAACTCCAAGCAGAAGCAAGCTCATCCATTAGTTCCACCGACAACGAGATCAACCGCTAGCATCGCTGGTAAGCTAGCAGCTATGGCCGCCGCTCCCAACGTCGAAAAGCAGGCCGTAGCAGAAACTTTTGAATCTGTATCCATGGACCTGTTGATTTCTGAATTAACTAAACAGCGTATTAGTATCAGGGAAGATATCTCTGATTTGATTCAGGAATCTATCGGACCTTTCCAAAGTTCCGTGAATGCACTAAGAGAGTCTGTTGAGGGCTTTCAAAGCCGTTTGACCGCAACGGAGTCCCTGGCTGGGGAAAACTTTGAGAAGGTGACAGCGGCTGAAAACGCTATAAAAACTTTGCAAACTCAGAACACATCTCTACTTGATCGCATTGAGGATTTGGAAAACAGATCGCGAAGGGCTAACGGCAAAGACCCCGTTACTTTCGTTCCCGAGCTGCTACTGGAGGTGACGGGAACAGAGGTCTTCGACAACCCACCAACACTTGAGAGAGCGCACCGATCACCCGGCCAAAAGCCAGCGGTCGGCCGTAAACCACGTCCTTTTGTGGTGTGTTTTCATCGATTCCAAGAAAAGGAGCAGCTGCTGCGATGGGCAAGACGACACGAGATGAAATACAAAGGGAATCTCATAAGAGTCTACCAAGATCTCAGTGCTACCCTGTCAAGGAAACGTTCCTCTTACAACGGCATCAAGCAATCGCTCTACCAGAAAGGCATACGGTTTCAGTTGCTCTACCCGGCTCGACTGAAGGTGACTTTTAATGAAGAAACTTTAATATTCAATACACCGGAGGAAGCGAAACAGTTCTACGACCAACGTATAAATGTTTAGGACTGCCGGGACCTTTTGTCACAAAATCACAGCCTTCTGAACCAACTATTATGAGTTGGCCGGCTTGGAAAAGGTATTGTTTGTTGTTCTAATCCAAAAACAAACTGATGCTTCAACAACAGTGACTGACGACTGCGTTGTAAAAAAACAAAACAAAAAAAACACAAAAAACATTATCCATATTAATCACGTTTTGACACATTCAGAATGTTTAATACGTTTGGGTTGCCCTCTAGAGGTTGAAACGGATTTAAGTAAATTGGGACATTACTGGGGGTTTGTTAATGGGGGCCTGCAGTTTGTCTCCGTTCTTGAGGCAAATATAGGAAAAGTTCGTGGGGTTGGGATAGTCACCGCCAAAAGTTTTTTTTTTTTTTTTTCTTTTTTTTCTTTTTTTTTGTTGCATTTGCCTACTTGTCATGTACTGGAAAGAGGGTCTTACTCTTTACAACAGAATGATTGATCAATGAGTGATACAAATAAGACTGGAGGGTCTACCATTCGGCTCATTAGCTGGAATGTTAAAGGTTTGAATGGGCCAAACAAAAGAGCTCGTATATTTGCTCATCTTAAAAAAATGAACACTGAAATAGCATTTCTGCAAGAAACACATCTGCAACTAGCAGACCATATGAGACTCAGAAAACCCTGGATTGGACGGGTCTTTCATTCCCAGTTTAACAGTAAAGCAAGAGGAACAGCGATCCTAATTCATAAGAAGGTGCAATTTCATGCTTCCAAATTTGTTTCAGACCCCCAAGGACATTTTGTAATTTTGACTGGACATTTGTTTCATACTCCTGTTGCACTGGTATGTGTTTATGCCCCTAACTGGGACGATGTTAACTTCATTTACAAAATTATTTCATTATTACCTGATTTAAACTCGTATCGTTTAATTTTTGGTGGGGATCTAAATTGTGTTATTAACCCAATACTAGATCGTTCAAATCCGAAAACGACATCTCAGACTAAAATGTCTCACGCTTTATCAACCTTCATGACACAAACAGGCTGTGTTGACCCGTGGAGATTTTTATTTCCTCAAAAGAAGGAATTTTCGTATTTTTCCCCTGTCCACTCTTCATACTCAAGAATCGATTATTTTTTCTTAGATAAGACATTTGTTCCCTTAGTGGAGAAGATTCAATATTCAACAATTATAATATCAGATCATGCACCATTGCTTCTTGATTTACGATTTACCCATCACTGTACACAACACCCTACTTGGAGATTAAATTCTAACCTGTTAGCAGATAAAAATTTTCACAAACATATATCAATGGCAATAGATAACTTTATGCTCACAAATTATTCAGAAGAGATATCACCCTTAGTTCTGTGGGAGACGCTTAAAGTAGTCATAAGGGGTGAAATTATATCTTACTCTGTATCTATTAATAAGTTAAAGCATGCAAAACTACAACAGCTAATAGATTCAATAGAAAAATTTGATCAACAACTTTCTATATCGCCCTCTGAAGAACTACTTAAAAAGAGAGTGGAACTTAAAGCCCAATACGATCAGTTGTCAATTGAAAAAACTCAACAAAATTTGCTTTGGTCTAAAGGGAATTTTTATGAACATGGGGAAAAAGCTAGCCGTTTATTATCTTATCAGATAAAAAGTCGGTCAGCTTCCAGGTTAATTCCACAGATTCGTAATGCATCACAACAATTGACAGTGGATCCTAAAGAAATTAATGATGTCTTTAAAAAATATTACACTGATTTATATACTTCAGATTTTCTTGGGGATACATCAGGTATGTTAACTTTCTTGAATAACCTGAATATCCAGACAATTAACCCAAATCAAAAAGAAAGGCTAGAACAACCAATTGATCTGCAAGAAATCTTAGATTCTATTAATGCAATGCAAAATGGCAAAACCCCTGGCCCTGAGTTTTATAAGGCTTTCGGCCCCAAGTTAGCTCCACTTCTTTTAAAAATGTTGGAGTATTCTTTAACTAATTCAGAGTTACCAAAGTCTCTTACAGAAGCATTTATTACACTTATTCTGAAGCCAGGAAAAGACCCACTTGACTGTGGTTCCTACAGACCAATATCTTTGTTAAATGTTTATAAGAATTAATGTGTTTTTCATTAATGTGTTTTTCAGTGCAGTTTCCTTGAGTTAATATTTTGTAGTTTTGTTCTTTGCAGTTTACTTCAGTTAAGAGAAACAGTTCGTTCTGGGAATGTTTTGTCTGTCTGTTTCAGGGTTATCTGTCGTCAGGAAACCAGTTGAGTGCGGCTGCACTATCTTCCTCTCATCCTTATAGTTGCCCTGGATCATCTGTAATTTTCCTTCCCATATGTAGAAGTATTTGCTTAAATGATATGTGAACCCCCGCCTACATGAAGGCTTGTAAGGGTGCTGTATAAAAGATGGGACTGCCCCATCTTCTTTAGTAGATAACAATAAACCAACTTGTATTAGACTTTGGTGTGTTGTTGTCTATCCCAAGCGCGCTTGTTGCTGATCCACTCGACAGACCTGAGAAACTGCAGTGACCCAGAAACGAGGTTCTAACAATCTGGTGACCCCGACGTGATGTCTCTGATCAGATAAGACAAAGTATAGTTTGACTACCTGATTAGTGACATTACTATTACTGTGTGTCTGTAATTATGTGACTTGGGCAAGACAGAGTATAGTCTGACTGTCTAATTAGTAATTGCTGATTAAATTGCGTAACTCGGGCAAGACAGAGTATAGTCTGACTGTCTGATTACCAATTGTTTAACTGCGTAGTAAGGTAAGACAGAGTATAGTCTTACTATCTGTACTGACGTAAGGTATACCCTCAGCGAGGCTGGGAAGAGCGCTATAGAAATCAAAATCGAAAACGAAATTAAAAGCAAAAGTGTGAGTCACGAGTTTCGGTCTGTCCCGTGGTGAGGTGAATATCTGTATATCTATCATGGGAGCCACCTATCCTAAACCAAATTCTGGCGAAACACCCAATGATTGGATGAATAGATGTAGTTGGGGTTTTTACACAAATTTATGGGTGAATAATTTAGCGGGTTGGACCGAAGCCAATGGGATGTATCCTACATATCCACGAACGGGTTCTTTTGACCCAAATCATATGGCACAAGCTTTTCGATTGACATATAAAGGCGAAGGTGACCCTAAATGGGACCAAAAATATATGAAAGAAGGGTATGATGTTTGGTTAAAAATGCAAACTGTATGGAATGATAAACAGGGTATTTCACTGCCAAAATCTGTCAGGAATGTGGTACCGAAAAAGCCGACAGAAAAAAAAGAGAAAAAATTTTTAGCTGAGGCTGAGTCGAAATTACAGAAAACCAAATTAGAAAAAGCAGCTAAACTCGATCCAGAAGTACCGTCTACTTCTTCACTCCAGCCGTGCGCGCCGCCACACTGTCCGGCGCCCGCGCCTAATGTGCCCGCGCCTAACATAACTGCGCGCAGCGCGCCCGCGCTTACTTCCGTAGAGCCTTGCTCTCCCCCACCGGCGCCCGTAAAAAAAACAAATGAAGCTCACTTGTGGATATCAAAACGAAAGGGTCACGTAGAGGTAACTCCGCCGTCTGTGTCAACTTTGAAAGATATTTTGAGCATGTTGCCTGAAGTGGACAAACCTTTACACTTCGTGGACATGTTAATAAAATTATCGCGACACAGTCATTTTACCGGCGCTGATTATAAGTTCATAATCATGTCCAAAATGGGTAATAAATACGACGAGACGCGTTTACTCGATACAGTTACCTGCTTAGCTGCAGCGAATGATGAGCTCCAGGCAAATCCCCTCTTTTCTCCCCAGGGGGAGGACGAGGATGAGTGGGAGGGTAGAGCAAAACCCGCATCTTATAAAAAAGATGGGGAAAGTTATTTTTACTGGCAAGACAACCCTAACGCTATATCTACTCTTCAGAAGCAGCTTACTAAATTTCTGATAGGTGAAAGACATGCCAATAGGGACCTTTCACATGTAACTAACTGTAAACAGGAAAAGAAAGAACCAGTGCCTGTTTTCTTTAAAAGATTTAAAGATGCTTGGATTCACTTAGGCGGGTTTGAATTAGATGACCAGGTGCCAGATTGCCTCTTTGTCTCCACTTTCCTTAATAATTGTGCACCCGAAGTGCAGCCTTTGCTGAAATTGCAGTTAACCGACCGATCACGATTGACTGTGTAGGATGTAGGAAAAAAGATTAGAACAATGGCTGGTGATGGGTTATTTGATCTGCCTAAAACAGCGAACCCTGCCTTCCTGCATCACGCAGGGGGTTGAGCCCGCACATCAGGGAATTCAGGGCAAGTTCAACGTAGAAAGGGGAACTGCCATTATTGTGGGAGGGAGGGGCATTGGTTTGTAGACTGCAGGAAAAGACAGGCTGATGAGAGGAAGGGTAAATACCACCCACAGCAGCAGCAGCAGCCACAGCAGCCACAGCATCAGGGAAATCACTCTTTGCCCGCACGGCCTCCTCCCCCTCCACCTACACATCCCTATTACATTCAATAGGGTTGCCCACAGAATCACGCCCCCAACGCCACACTTTTGTCTATAACCATAGACTCCCCCAATGGGGAGGAGCCTGCTACTCTAATGATTAACATGTTAGGGCAGGATTTCCCTTTTCTCATTGATTCAGGGGCTACTATGTCATCGGTGGGTGGGGGCTACGAGGGGCCACTCTCTAACCAGAGTGTTGATTCTGTAGGGATTGATGGGTCTCCTTTCTTGACACCGCTAACGCCGCCATTAGAATTGAAGGTAGGCTCTTACAGACTAAATCACAGATTTGTATATATGGCATCGTGCTCTTATAATTTAATGGGAAGGGATTTGATGGCTGCCCTGGGGGTGGAGATGAAGTTTAAAAATGGTAAACTTGTAGTGCACACCTCGGACGACGTGTGTAATGAAATAGGTGCCCTGAATGGCCTACAGGTGTCACTGTTGTCCACTTGTAAAATAACCTCACCCCAACCTGACTTTTTTGAATTACCAGACAGTCTGTGGGCAGCCCACAAGGATGATGTAGGCAGTGTCTCCTGTTCCCCATACTGCGCTACAGTTAAGCATAGTGACCCTATATACATTAAACAATATCCGCTATCAGAGGATAAGGCTAGGGGTATTGATGTTATAGTGTCATCGCTAGTGAAGCAAGGGGTAATAAAACGCATCACTAGTCCCTATAACACACCAGTGAATCCTGTCCCCAAGCCAAATGGCACTTGGAGATTCACTCAAGATTTAAGGAGAATTAATGAATTGGTGGTACCAATGGCCCCTTTGGTCCCTGATGTAACATCTGTTCTCATGGCTATTCTCAGTGGTTGATCTCTGTTCTGCTTTTTTCAGCATTCCTGTGGAACCAGATACACAGCCCTTATTCGCATTCACTCACAGGGGTCAACAATATACTTGGACACGCCTCCCACAAGGGTATGTTGATAGTCCCGCCTACTTTAGCATGGTGGTCAAAGACTGCTTGTCCACTTTGAGTCTGCCTGAAGGGGCAGCACTTCATCAGTACGCTGATGACCTTATGATAACAGCTGTGACGGCGGAAGTCTGCAAAGAAAGTACGCTAGCACTGTTACAGCATCTCAGTGAGCACGGCTTTAAGGTCTCTAAGAGTAAGTTACAATTATGTCAACCATCCGTGACCTATTTAGGCCATTGCCTAACCAAAGGTCAGCGCACCCTCACTGCTGACAGACTTCAAGCAGTAAGGAATCACCCACAACCGCGCACTAAGCAGCAAATGCTGGCTTTTCTGGGACTGGTTAATTACTGCAGACAGTGGATTCCCGACTGTTCTCATTTTGATAAAGTATTGAGGTCCTGTTATGACAATAAAACCCCTGCATCGTCGCCTATAATCTGGACAGATGAGGCTAAACAGGCATTTAAGCAGCTAAAAGGGGCCCTTATCATTACACACTTGTCATCAGGTAAAGCACACCATACAGAATTTGAACACACAACATATGTCAGTACAGCGTAGGACGGGGTATGAACATGTGCTAACTGCTACAACTAACCTCAGTATTAAGAGCTCAATAGGCATGAGTCATGTTGCTATGACATTGCATCACCTTCTAGCAACAGCCCCAACTATAGATTATGCCACCATGGAAACCCATGATTGTCTAGCAGAGATCACACATACATGTGCTCTCCGTTCTGACTTGGAAGAGACCCCCTTAGATTGGGGTGACATGGTTTTTGTGGATGGCTCATGCTCAAAACCACAAGATGGCGTCTTCCTATGTGGCTATGCTGTATGTCAACTACCTGACGTGGTGTTGGAAGCACACAGCCTTCCTTTTCGCTCAGCACAAGCTGCAGAACTGTATGCTCTAACCAGAGCCTGTCAGATGTTTGCTGACAAAGATGTGACTATTTATACTGACTCACGATACGCTTTCGGAGTAGTACATGACTTTGCTCAAATATGGCGAGCCAGGGGATTTGTGGGGGCGGATGGAAAGCCAATTTCACATCAAAATTTAGTTGAGTCATTGATCGAAGCCTCATGTCTCCCAAGGAGAATAGCCATAGTAAAAACAAAGGGACACTCGAATTTATATACAGATGAGGCTAAGGGTAACTCACTGGCTGACCTAAATGCAAAAAAAGCGGCCCAAGAGGGGCCTCAAAGCCCCCATGTTAATGTAGCTCTAGTGTCAACCTCAAAAATGACGTCATCACTAATTCCAGATGTTGACCTTATCGCTGTCCAGAAAGCAGCAAGGGAATCTGACCGTCAATTCTGGTCAGTTTTTTCTGCGTCTCAGGGACCTGATGACCTCTGGCGTGACAAAGATGGTCGACTGTGTTTACCTACGTCTGTTTTACCGTTTCTCGTCCGCGAATTTCATGGTATCACTCATCGCGGCTGAAGAGGGGTACTAGATACAATGCGAGGTCTATTTTGCGTCGACCAATTACCGCAAACGGTTAATGACATTCTTGACAGATGTTTAACTTGCGCTAAAAATAATATAAGCCAACCTCCAGCAAAACATCAACACCTGCCGAGGCCTAACCAACCGTTTACTGAGTGACAGGTTGATTTTACACACATGCCCAAGAGGGGACCTTTTAAATACCTCTTGGTGCTTGTGGACAAATTTTCAAAGTGGGTAGAAGCTTTTCCATGTGCGAAGGAAAATGCAAATGTTGTAGTGCAGTTTTTAACCAAAGAAATCATACCCAGATATGGTATCCCGGTATCGATAGATTCCGATAAGGGCACACCTTTCACATCAAATTAACGCAGCAATTGGCGAAAGAGTTACAAATTGATTGGCGACTACATATACCCTTCCATCCTCAAAGCTCAGCTTTCGTTGAGAGGAAGAATAGGACCATTAAACAAAAAATAAGAAAAGCAATGATCAGTATGAATACATCCGATTGGACAAGGGTCCTTCCAATTGTCTTAGCAGACCTAAGAATAATGCCTCAGCCAAATCTAGATAACTTATCACCCTATGAGGTGGTGATGGGCCGACCTTTCCCCATCCCTTGGCGCCACGGAATGGTAGGGATAGGTGTGGTGTTAACTGATCATATGTCTGAGTACTCTGTAGGCCTAATAGAAAAATTAACTGAGTTCTGGGAAAGGGTTAACATGAAACACCCTGAGATCCCTAAAGCTAACTCACACCCCTTTGAAGTGGGCAATCAAGTATTGATAAAGAAACTAAAAACCGGGGGCCTCAATGACTCTCGGTATGATGGGCCTACAGAGATACTAGCTGTGACCAGAACTGCTGTTTTAACTGATCTTTTTCCACAGTGGATTCATGCAAACAAGAGTGAAACCCTTGAAATGAAGAACAATGTATTACAAGTACTAACTGTTTTTGTTTTCCAGAGCAATAATGTTTATTGTCCTAGCTGGACTCATGGTACCCAACGCTTCAAAGGAGGAGGCCAAAAGAACCCTCTTCTGGCAGTATGCAAACTGGACAGCACGTCAACTGACCAATGAATCATGTGTGGTGTGTCAAGAATTATTCCGCACCATAATAACTGTATCCTTGAAACGATTTGTCTATAACTGTGAACCCCCCAATTTTACTGTGTTCTGTACATATTATGCAGGGAAAATGTATGTATGGTCTCCTAGGTGTGTAAAAAGGGTAACGACACCCTATACTGATGAAACTAAACGGTATAATTACTGTTGTATGAATGAAACGTGCAAGAAAGAAGGTAGTGCATCAAGTAAAAATGAAACTGAAACTGTTGATGTAAAAGTTAGCCTGGTGTTACCAGAAGGTTTTATGTTTCCTTATTGTTTTAATGGGACATCAGGTGAAAGCGTGACAGGTATAAGTGCTACAAATTGTAAACAAATAATAAACCAAGGGCAGGGTATAGACAGATGGCTGCAAAGCTACTGTCCAAGGTTCGAGAGGGGCTCATGTGAGAAGAACACCGCAGCATGTGCTTAGGGAAATAATACTGCTTTTTACACCTCTAGGAACACTGCCTGCATTGAATTGCTCACGCTCTGTGAAGATCCCTGGCCAGCGAAAGGTGCAGTGCTGGCTGATGACTGGTACTGGTACTGTGGTGAGGACACTGTAAACAACACGTACAGGATGAGCTGGACAGGCCTCTGTGCACCAGTGCAGCTGCAACATCGTGTGACTGTTATGCATACACAACGTGATTTGTCTTTCAGGAGCAAACGATCAGTGGACAACGAGGACGTCCCTGAGGAACATCAGATGAGGTCACACTGGACTCGGTTCTGGAAGTCTATGGTACCTCAGTTCGGCGTCATTGACCTACTGAGACAACAGAACATCATGCATTATCGACTGGCATCCTTTGTCAACAGCACCACAGCTGCACTGGTAGGGGTACAAAGCAAGCTGCGTGCACTGAGACAGGTGGTCGTGCAAAACAGGTTGGCCCTGGACATGCTTCTTGCCCAGCAGGGAGGGCTTTGTTCTGTTGTAGGTGACAAATGCTGCACATACATACCTGCAAATGATGAGCCCGAGGGATCAATTGGCACTGCTGTAGCTACTATGAAGCAGATCTCATCCCAGATATATGAGGATAAGCTAAAGTCTAGAACTAACAATTGGAATTGGGGTATTCTCTCTAGCCTATTTGGCACGTTTGCACCTTATGTCTCAATGATAATACCGGTATTACTTATTTTGTTTCTATTGTGTATTTTTGGTCCATGCATTGTGAAATGTTTCACACAACGTATGTATACTATGGTGTCTGCTATCTCTGCAGGATATCGCCCACTGCCACAGAAGGATAGAGAAGAATCCAGACTCTAGAGGAGAGTCTGGAAGAGGGGATTATAAGAATTAATGTGTTTTTCATTAATGTGTTTTTCATTAATGTGTTTTTCATTAATGTGTTTTTCAGTGCAGTTTCCTTGAGTTAATATTTTGTAATTTTGTTCTTTGCAGTTTACTTCAGTTAAGAGAAACAGTTCGTTCTGGGAATGTTTTGTCTGTCTGTTTCAGGGTTATCTGTCGTCAGGAAACCAGTTGAGTGCGGCTGCACTATCTTCCTCTCATCCTTATAGTTGCCCTGGATCATCTGTAATTTTCCTTCCCATATGTAGAAGTATTTGCTTAAATGATATGTGAACCCCCGCCTACATGAAGGCTTGTAAGGGTGCTGTATAAAAGATGGGACTGCCCCATCTTCTTTAGTAGATAACAATAAACCAACTTGTATTAGACTTGTATTGTATTAGGTGTGTTGTTGTCTATCCCAAGCGCGCTTGTTGCTGATCCACTCGACAGACCTGAGAAACTGCAGTGACCCAGAAACGAGGTTCTAACAATGTTGATGTTAAAATTCTGGCTAAATTATTGGCCTCCAGAATTGACACCATTATACCAGAAATTGTGTCACCAGATCAAACAGGCTTCATTAGGGGTCGCCACTCATTTACTAACTTAAGAAGACTGTTTGATATTTTGTATTCTGCATCCGGAGGGGCCCCAGAGGTGGTGGTGTCCCTGGATGCAGAGAAAGCTTTTGACAGAGTGGAGTGGTGCTATTTATTTACAGTTTTAAAAAAATTTGGTTTTGGATCAAAATGTATAGCCTGGGTCCAATTACTATATTCTAATCCCAAAGTATCCGTTATCACAAACAAAATACGTTCGCATTTTTTTCCAATATTTAGGGGCACAAGGCAGGGCTGCCCTTTAAGCCCTCTTCTTTTTGCATTAGCGATCGAACCACTTTCTATTATGCTTAAATCTTTGCAGACTATCCAGGGAATTGATAGAATGGGGATAGAACACAGAGTCTCTTTATATGCAGATTACTTGTTGTTATGCATTTCACATCCAGTGGAAAATGTCCCAAAGATAGTAGAAAAGTCAACAGATTTTGGCAGTTTTTCAGGATATAAACTAAACCTTTCTAAAAGTGAATGCTTTCCAGTTAATTCCCTTGCTTTACAAATTAATGTAGCATCCCTTCCATTTCAGGTTTCTCAATCTGGATTTAAATATTTGGGAGTTCATATTACCCTAAATTTCTCAGGTTTATATGCGAAAAATTTCTTACCACTAATAAGTAAAATTAAATCAGATCTTCAAAGATGGGACGCACTACACTTAACTCTAGCAGGCAGAGTGAATTGTCTAAAAATGAATGTCTTACCTCGATTCTTATACTTATTTCAGTCCCTTCCAGTTTTTCTCCCAAAAGCTTTTTTCCATACAATAAATAAACCTATTTTATCATTCTTGTGGAATGGGAAGAATCCTCGAACCCGTAAGGAACTTCTTGAAAGAGACAGATCCCTGGAAGGTTTAGCGCTTCCTAATTTTATTAGTTACTATTGGGCCGCTGACCTCCTAAAAATTGTTTGTTGGTACAATACACCTGAGGTTGATTGGTGCAAAGCTGAATCAAATACCTGTACTTCTACATCACTTTCTTCACTAATAACAATGAAGTTACCATTTTCTCCCTCTAAATATTCTTCAAGCCCTGTTGTATGTTCTACGCTCAAGATATGGTCCCAATTTAGACAAAGGCATAAACTAACTGATTTTTCTATGCTAAGCCCTCTATGTAATAACCATTTGTTCCCTGCTGGTAAACTAGATTTCACATATGTACAGTGGCAGAGGATAGGCTTGGCCAGATGTAGGGACTTCTATGTAGACAACACTTTTGCTAGTTTTAATGACCTCTCTACAAAATTTCAATTGCCAAAATCCAATCTATTTCATTATTTTCAAGTCCGACACTTTATTCAAGTCCAGAGCTTAACTTTTCCTGATCTACCACCACCTTCATTGCTGGATAAAAACCTACAGTCTCCTCTTAATCTTAAAGGTCAAATTGCAGCAATATACAAAATTATTATGTCTCCAAATGATGCTTTAATTGACCGAATTAGAGGAGAGTGGGTAAAGGACATTGGAACTGAAATTCCTGATGAAATATGGGATGAGGCTCTGAGTAGAGTAAATGGATCTACTTCCTGTGCACGCCTCAGTCTCATACAATTTAAAATTATTCACCGTGCCTACTACACAAAGTGTAGACTCTCAAAAATATATCCTGATGTTGATGAGGTGTGTGATCGATGTAAAAGTGACAAGGCAGACTTTTTCCATATGTTCTGGGCTTGTCAAGAGTTGAGTGACTATTGGACACAAATTTTTAAAATACTAAATGATGCCTTTAATTTAGAAATAAAACCTAGTGTGGAAATAGCCATTTTGGTATACCAGAACACAAAATATCATTGACAAACAAGCTAAAAAATGCTATCGCCTTTGCTACTGTCACGTATCTGGTCTATCCTGTCATTATGAACTCTTGCACCACACATCATGGACTTCATTTCCCACAAGCCACTGCTCTAATCACTGCATTCACCTGCTCTCACTTTACTGATTACTGGTCACAGCTGCACCTCATCACACTGTCTGCATTTAAGCAACTTACACACACAGCCACCTTGCGAAGTCTTATTGTTCCTATGGTCATAATTCTAAGCGTGTTTCTCTGTGTTGGATTATCTGTGTATGACTCTGGACTGTGTACCCCGTTGATGATTCCTGCTTCCTGTCATTGCGACCATTGCATGTCTATCGAACTGTTTCCCGGATTACCTACGTTGTTCCTGTTTTCTGGTGATTATTCTTGCCTGTCGACACTTCTCAATAAAGCCTTGCAAATGGATCCGCACGTCTCTGACTCCTCCCTGTGACAGAAGACTTTGCCAAGTAAGGATCCAGCGGCTTTATGGTGTCATTCGGTTCCAGCATGAATCCCACGGTGCAGATCATGCTTCTCAAGCAGGGTGAGCAGACAATTGAGGATTATGTCATGGCTTTCATTGATTTGGCAAATCTGTCTTCGATGGATGAGACGTGCCTCATGATTTTCTTTCGTGGAGGACTCTCAGAGCCATTGGCTTCCAACATGCCAAATTTTGAACTTGGCTGGATCTACATCACTACATGGATCTGGCTCTTTTGTTGTGTGGCTCTCCGTTTACGGTGGGTGAGGTAGAGCCACAGCACAAGATGGCCGCCAAACCTGAGTCTGCACCTAAGATGGCTACCGTCAAATCAAAGTCTGGTTCCGTCCAGCCTTCCAGAGACTCCGCTGGTTCCATCCAGTCGTCCTGAGATTCCTGTCTGCCCGGTTCTGGTCACGGAGCTCATGCATGGACTGTTCCCACCCACCCTCCCTACTGCTCCAGTCCTGCCACCTCTGTCTCCTGGCAGTCCCTCTGCTCACCCACATCCCACCTTCTGTGCAGAGGACTCGCAGTGGGATTGCCAGTCTCCATCGGTGTCCAGACTGAAGGATCCCTCACCATCACCTCCAGTCTCTGAGTCCCGGACTCCACCTCGGCCCTCCGACCCTGCAGCTCCACCCCGGCTCTGTGCTCCCTCGTCTCCGTTGTCGGCCGTCGGCCCACCAGCTCCTCCGGGCTCCATCGTCTCTCCGGCTCCGCCCCGGTCAGTCGTAGCCCCACCTTCGCCTCTGGACTCTACTCCTCCGGCTGCGCCTCGTCACTCCGTCCTGCCGGCTCTGTGGACCTCCTCCCTCCCGTGGGCACAGCCTCGATCCTCTGTCACTCCGGCTCCGCTGCGTACCTCCGGACCTCCGGACCTGTCTCCTCCCTGTGACAGCTACTTTATTAGCGAGAAGAAGAATATTACTTGAGTGGAAATCATCAGTCCCACCTAAAGCTTCGATGTGGATGTGTGACCTGATTTTATATTTGAAATTAGAGAAAATTAAATATTTAATGAAGGGTGCTGTCCAAAAATGTTATGAGACATGGCAACCAATGATTACATATTTTGAAAAAATGAAGACTCTTCCCTTTAACTAATTATTATAAAAATATTTGTTTATACTGGTTTAAATGTGATCACCAATATTGTTTGTTTTCATATTTATGTAGAAGACCACTATAAATATGTCAGACTATTGATCCGTATTATCATGTAGGTATTTATTTATTTGAATTATTTTGACAATTCAATTTGACAATTGATATCGTCTAATTGTAAATGTATATAATACTGTAAAGTTTATTTGATATTTTTACTTTTTTTTTTTTATTTATCTATTTTTGTTGTAATTTAATTTTTATTTAATAGTTTGTCAATTTATTTTGGCGGCAAGGGTTTTCATAGGAAAAAACATAACCTTGATTGTACAGAGTGTTCTGTTAAAGTTTGAAAAAAATTACAAATAAATGTTAAAATAAAAAAATAAAAATTAATACAATATTATTACATTAACAATAGGCGATGGTCTATATGCGAATTTTGTCTGTGCACGATGTATTCATTTATCATAAATAAATATTCCATAAAGTACTTCAAATTAAATAGCCCTGCAAGAAACATTTTATGCATCCCACCACAGTCTTATCCATTAACTGATCCTCTTTTTTCCAGTAATAATTGTATTATTCGTTTATATTCGTTATTTTTATCTCGATTCTGAATCTAAATGATAAATGCTGACAAGCCATTAAAGCTTTGATTATGCTATATGGCTGGGATTATTACTGGAATGCAGTTTATTTTTATATATTATATATATTAATTATTAATTATGGGCCCCCCTAAAAACTACATTCTAACTAAAAATGTTCTACACTGCGCACAGACAGCATTAGCATACACAGCATCGCCTACGTAATTTTTAAATATTGTATTAATTTCTATAACAATTAATAATCTTGGGTTACTATGGTCACGCAGGTTTGTTTATGCATTAAACTTGTGGCCACGAGAAATGCATGTTGACCAACGCCCCCCTAGAGCTGGCCATTGGGGTTTGGCTACAGAATATTTTTCCCTGCTCCACTGGGTGGATAATGTATGAAGTGGAAAATTGTTTTAAAAAAATCTGAAAAAGTGCATAGCAAAGTAATTAATATTCCATCATTAGTGACTAATTGCCTTAGAATATAAAGGCATTCACTGATGTTACTGATTTTGTCTACTACAGTTCTTTCATTTTGCCTTCAACACTACAAGGTCAGATATTTGCAAAGTTCACATTTAAGTAATATTTAATAAGTTTCAACAAAACTAATTAAGTAATATATATTACATATATCATACTTTGGGAAGTATATGTCCCTTGCAGCAGGATTTGTCCTTAGTGTTAAAAGATCACAAAAGAACCAAACATAAAAAATAAACTGAAATGTCTTTGGTCCTTTAAATATAAACACTACAACTATCTCTTAAAATGAGCTCTGAAAAGAGAGAGATGCACAGGAAATATGTGCATGCTTGGAGAACCATGAGGCAGGCACTAACCAGATCTTCAACTCACCTGGAGAGTAATCCACCAGTTGAAGTACAATCACTCGATCTTCCACTTGAAGAACAACCACAAGATGTTGACAACGCAGTGATATCAGTCGATATGGAGATGATTTGTGGGGAGTATTCATCTGACACTGAACACCATTTGCACTCTGAAAATGCAGAAGAGGAGTCAAGAGCAACAACATAGGAGGTTATTAACAGCTTGAATGAATCCTTGGCTTCTGACCTTGAGGAAGCAGCAGAAGAAGACAGTAGAGACATGTCATTGGCAGAAGAACTGTCCACCTGGGCCAGTGAATATCAGATAAAACATAATGCACTTGACAACCTGCTCAAATTGTTACAAAGGCATGGACACAGTGAATTACCCTCAACTGCCCGGACACTTCTGCACACTCCGCGGCAACTTGACATAAAGCACTTATCTGGAATGGAATACGTTTACTTTCCACTGACACAGAAATTACAAGAAGTATTAGAAAGTTACCCTCTTGAGGTAGATGAACTCCAATGTCTTGATTTATCATTCATCATCGATGGATTACGCCTGTACAAGAGCTCCAAAACATGCATGTGGCCAGTCCTTTGTGCAGTCATGTTAGATCCTGTCACCATTTTCCCCACGGCTCTGACAAGTGGTGTAAAACGACCAACAGATCTTTGCTTTTTGGAAGACACAGTAAGGGAACTCGGCCATCTGATGACTCATGGGATTCACTACATGGGAAGAAAAATAAAAGTAAATTTAAGATGCTTTGTGTGTGATGCTCCAGCTCGTGCATTAGTGAAAAATATCAAACTGTTCTCCGGGTACTTTGGATTTGACCGATGTAAGCAAAAAGGTGTGTGGTTTAACAGAGTCACATGCCAAGAAACTGCTGACCTCAAACTCCGGACAGATGAAACATTCAGAAATCAAGCACAAGTTCAGCATCATCATGGGAACACACCTCTGGCTCACCTCCCCATTGACATGGTGCAGAGTTTTCCCATTGATTACATGCACCAGGCTTGTCTAGGTGTAATGAAAAGACTCCTGCTCATCTGGGCCAAAGGAGACAGAGCTGTGAGGGTTTCAGCCAGCCAAATCCTAGAGATAAGTGCAAGACTGCGATCTCTTCGGAAATGCATCCCATCTACTTTTGTGCTAAAGCCTAGAGGTCTTGAGGAGCTGGAGAGGTGGAAAGCTACGGAGTTTCGCCAGCGTGGCCATGGCAATCCTGGTATGCCCAAGTCTAGTGCAGGAACACTGCAAATATGCAAATGAGCTGTTGCAATTCTTTGCAGAAAAAGGTTGGAACCTTTATGGAAAAGAGTTCCTCGTCTATAACACGCATACAATGCTGCACATTGCAAAAGATGCTGACAACTTTGGAGGTCTGGAAAACTGCAGTGCCTTCATGTTTGAGAATTACCTGCAGACACTGAAGAGGATGGTGCGTTCAGGAAGGAACCCACTTGTTCAGGTTGCTAGGAGGCTGGAAGAGAGGAGCCAACCAAAAAAAACTCCAACTGTAGAGAAAATCTCTACAAAGACGCAAGAATGTGCATATGTCCTCAGTGGGGGGCAGTGCTGTGAAGTTCTACAAGTGGCGGACAAGGAACAAAGAGTGCTTTGCCGTGTTTACAGTCAGCCCGACCCTCTGTTTACCAGTTCATGCACATCATTTCTGATTGGTGCCTACAAATACAAAAAACACCACATCACAATTTCATGGATTCAAAGAACAGATCTCACAAAACAGGCAATTAATATTAGCACAGATGACAGAAGTGAGATTTTTCTGTCAGTGCTCCATGAATTATAATCAAAGGTAACAGGTTGTCATATGATGAAATATGAAGGCAAATGAACACATAACCAGCTTTTTTCTTTGCATTTATAATGATTTTATTTTTTTTTATTTTTTGCTTCTTGCAGAATGTATGCGATTGTTGAATTTTTAGAGGAGGGGACATGTGAAATGGTGCCAGACATCTGGTTGCAGTGTTGTAGTCGAGTCACCAACTGTCGAGTCCGAGTCGAGTCTCGAGTCCCAGTGTTCGAGTCCGAGTCCAAGTCCGAGTCACCAAAGAAGAGTCCGAGTCGAGTCCAAGTCGAGTCACCATTACCAGAGTTCGAGTCCGAGTCGAGTCTCAAGTCCCCAGTGTTCGAGTCAGAGCCGAGTCACGAGTCCCGTATTCGAGTCTACATGTCTCCAGTTGTGGCACGATTATATTTAATAGTTTAAATATTTTTTTTCTATATTTCTGATATATAAGTAACATTAAAGGATTAGTTTACCTCAAAATGAAAACTTCCTAATAATTTACTCACCCTGACGAAGAAACAAGAACAACCAACTGAGTTGGCATTGAAGTCCATTAAGTAAACATCCTGAAATGATTTTCTTTTAAGAAAAAAAAATATTTTCCACTGAAGAAAAAAAAAGTTCCTGGATGGCAATGAGAGGAATACATGATTAGGAGATTTCCATTTTTGTGTGAACTAATCGTTTAACACTGTATTACAGAAATACACTCAGCGAAAAAAAGAAACCTGCATTTTACAGGACACTGTATTTAAAAGATACTTAAAACGTAAAAATCAATTCGATATGCAGAGAGAGAGAGAGAGAGAGATTGTGTGTGTGACCGAATTATTTAACGCGTGTGTGTGCGTGTGTGTGACGGCAAGCGACTGGTCAGAAAGCAACGTGTAACGTCTGACATGTTTCTTGTCGACACCACAGGATTTTAAGAGTCAAAATTGCAAAAAAATGTTTAATCTGACACAGTGACTATCGTAACAGACAAATATCGCAAAAATCTAGTAACGTTAAGTTATCAACAAACAAAACAAAAAGCTGTTATCTGAACCAGAAATACATTAACCCAAGCTTCTTCTATTTGTTATAATATGCATTAGTTAATAATATTTTTTTGAAAAAAGCTAACGTTAGGCAATGGAAAGCATTTTGCTTGTGTTTCTGGGTGCATCCGTGACAGGTGTCTGTTAAAGTTTGAGGTTGTCCCAGTCTGTTCCTCAATTGTGCGATTACACACACAACATAGCGCTGCTCTTTCCAGCATTAGAAGCAAAATTTGCGTAGGCGAACTTCACTATCCGGGGCACGTCTTTCTGCATTTTACAAATGTGAACATTTAGCCCGCGAATCATGCATCATGCATTGCACGAGCGTAAAAGTGAGTGACGTCAGTGAGTGTGTTGTCAAGCAAAGAGAGCGAGAGGTAGCAGTGTCTGTGAAGGGAGATCGCGGCCGGTCTTGGGCACGAAACAGGAAAAGTGTAACACATTATATATTTTTTTATAACATATTTGTCAAAAACAAAGTGATGAATGCTCAAGTCCAATTGTATATATCCTCGAGTCCGAATCCAAGTACGAGTCATCAATCCGCGAGTCCAAGTCGAGTCACAAGTCCAGAGAGTGGATTCTCGAGTCGGACTCGAGTCCAAAGAATAGTGACTCGAGTCAGACTCGAGTCCGAGTCCAGGACTCGAGTACTCCATCACTGTCTGGTTGTTCACTTGCGTTTTAATTCAACTCTGAAACTCCTGAAATCCCTCAATCAAGAGTTCTTGCTCTGTTGCAGAAAAATACTGAGCGCGCTCCTTCGTCATGTTCGCCGACCAATCAAAGAGTTGCCGATCAATCTTTCTACCATCGATACATAGCCCCTTTTAAGCCACCCAGTGATCTCAAATAACTTCATCCAGCTATACTAATCATCAACAACAGGTGCGTTCGGAGAACCGGAATAGCGAGCTCATAGTTAGCGCGATGATTTGATCTTGGATGTGTCATTTGATCTTGGATGTAGTAAGCGAGGTACGAAGAACGGACCCCAGAAGCCCCAGTAGTGCATTTATAAGTATATTTTAGTTAGAAAATAGTTCCTAAATTTTTGTATACAAAAATTATGGAATTACGACATGTCATGAAATGGAACATTAAATCACTATCACACATCATTTTCTACTTTTTCTTGATTTTGATTTTCAAATGCTCTTGTTTTCAGAAAATCCCTATAAATATCACAACATTCCTACCTTCATCATCTCTTGTCTTGTTAATGCCCCTCCTCCACCCCGTCTCCTCACCTTCTGCCCTTAAGGGGGAAGTGCTTATAGGGTTACGCACAACCTTTCACTCAGTTTATTATCTGTAAGAGGGAACTCGTGAAAGAATTATTCCTAAAAGGATATTAGTGCAACTATTATAATGGAATGCTAAACTCTACATATTTTTTTCTTCAGGTGACTATGAAACAGCTAAAAAGTGGTCAAAAAAGCAGCTGTGCAATCTTCACTTGAGAGCTGTGATGACGCCCACCAAAAGAGGAAAAGATGACCAGTGTGTCTCAGCAGCTCTGATGAAGGTATAAAACCGAGTACATCCCCTGGCAAAAAAGATGGAATCACTACACTTAGATGATATTCACCCAAATTTAAATCACAGATATGACAAAACAATTTGATTAATTATTCAACACACTTTATTCACATAACCTGAGTGTTGAATAAAAAAAAATAAATTTGTGTCATTTCTCTGATTTATTTGCTATAAAGAAAAAAAAAAGTGTGAACAACAACTAAGTGTGGTGAGTTCAGGGGTTGTATGTGAAAGAAGTTCTAAAGGACTAAACAGTGCTAAAAATTGTATTTATTTTTAAAAGATGTTTCTTCACTACCTCTTCCCCAAAAGAAGAGCCGGTTGGATTGCAAAACCACTGGTAGGCCTTTCTTAAATAAAGTTTTTATTATGATTCTTTTACTTCATTTCAGTAGTCGATACCAATACCAATATATTTCATGATTTTCAGTTTTTTTTCCTCCCCTATTCTTTATTAATCAATTCTTCAATTTCTTCAATTTCTTATCACTAAAGTGGAACCTCAGCTGCCAGTTCCACCAGAAAAAATAAAAATAAAAAATTACCTAACAAGCAAACCACCGTCAATAAATCAAAGATACCTTCAAGATGTGAAGAGCTTCCTACTCCTGATGTGCCAATAAGGCCAGCTCCTCCCAGAGACACCCTGAAAAATGGTAGAGTTTTTTTATTTAATTAGACCCATTCTATGTATTTACATTTGTTTAACATTAGGTTGCATGGACTAAGGCTGTGTCTACACTTAGCATTAACATGCAACATGTATTCAGGTTTTGTCAACACACAAATTGAAAAGGCAAACACGTTTTGTGATCAGAATGTTAACTGATCATTGTCCAGGTCCAAAGGTACTTGTGGTCATGTTGTGATTAGCTCTCAGTGTAATGTTAATGCATGTCTGCATTTGCAGGTTGACTTCGCATAAATCCCTGCCAGAAACTAACAATAAAAATTTCAATTTTAGGTTGTATTCTATTAGATGTGTACACCTACCCCACCCTAACCTACCCCTTATACCCCAAAAAAATTAATTATTGTTGTACAGTGTGACAAAGGAATTTCACGATATTGATGTGCACAAGCCCAGTAGCCTTAGCTGTGTCCCTTCTAGTCTTAACCACATACATAGAAAGTGTGTCGTCTCCGTATTGGTCTTGCGGTACTTTGATGTCATACACCGATCGGTATGTGCAGCACCGCTTCTAGTGATACACAAAGACTTCATAGTATAGGCCCCATGTGCGTCACACCCATGCCAGGCTCACATCACACACACACACTCAAAATGCTCACTCTTTGGAGTCATTTGCAATGTCGCCTATCACCACCACCAATTAAGGAAACTCTATTAAGTCACATCACTAAACAGTCAGTGTCTGGCATCATTCAGGATACATACTTAAAGTGTAGCACTTAACTGTTACACTTACCTCCACCATAAATCTCCATTGTCGATTCTCCTTAATGACTCTCCACTGCTGGTTAAATCAGGTCCTGTAAACATTCACTGTGATTAGTCATGTGTCAAAATATCAGTGATATTCAACTTACCTGTCGGTGCACTGTTACCCTAGTAAAAAAAGACAAACAATAGTATTGCCTTTTAGTTTTGCTAATCTTTGTTAGACTCATGGTTAGATTTAAGGTTCACTGAAAAATTCAGCGGCATTCAGTGGTGTGTTACTTAAACAAGCTTACAAATTTAATTTACAAAAATTTCAACTGATGCATTTAGATGTATTCCATCTTGCAGACACATCATTTAAGCCTCGTAGGAGGTCCAAACCCTGGGGAGAACAATCGGCGGGTAATGCGGGCAGTGGCCTCCTACAGTGTGTGGAAGGACTTCAGCCTAAAGGGGAAAAAAGGGAAGAGACCACTTCAAAATATGACCGTTATGAAAGTCATAAAAAGTAAGTCAAATAAATCAGTTAATCTAAATTATACTATGGGGCATTTGAATGCTTGAATTTGATTGGCTAAAGTTCTAAGGTGTGCATTATTTTCAGGGAAAAACAAGGCGAATATAGTTCCAGGCAGCTCTGGAATGTTTTACATGTCTATATCACTTCGCCACGCAATTTCAGTTATTTCAAAAGTCATTACAGACTAAAACAGCAAGATAACCTAAATAAATAAAGTAAACAAAAGGATAAAAAAAAAGATTTTTTTTTTTTTTTGGGCCACAAAATTGCATTGTTTTTTGTACGGAAAGCACATACTCTGTTTCTCCCACTATCCCTTACGGACGCACACACATATAGTTTTGCACACACATTAACATACAAGCTAATGCTGTTAGCGCTTCTCTGACGATTGTCAACTTAAAAACTACGGAACTACAGGAACAACGCTACTGTCCCTGAAGAAAATTAACTTAAAGTTTCATTATTAGTAGAGACACTGCTGCTGATCACTTTTTAGAGATGCACAGACTTCATCAGCTTAATCTATCACTCTCTTTTTCCGTCTGTCTGTCTAAACTTCATTTTTCATTATTGTGTGAAGTCCGCTCTCAAGGGCTCAAGCATCGTAAATAGGTCTAAAATTACATTTTGTAATTAGCAACGTAGGTGGTACATGAGCTGTGTAAAATAAATGATTCCTAGTCACAATAGCATTTTAAGGACAAAAAAGGGCTGAACGCCATGATGTAATATCATCTGATCGATGTCTTGAGGTGTGGTAACTAGTATAAATGGAAAAAATGACTTCGATCTGTTAAATTCTTAGAAAAATAATGCACACCTCCAATTCAACGTAGTCAATTATTCCTTACACAATCAGTACTACCAGTACTTTTTAAAGTATTGTGTCATAATTATGGGACTTAATTTTACAGAGGCAGAAATGAGGTCCAATCCAGGAATCCAACAAGCTAAAGTGGAGGACATTGTGGCTGACACTTTAAAACATGCTCCGGCAAGGTGTCAGAATTAGGGCCGGGACTCGATTAAAAAATTTAATCTAATTAATTAGAGGCTTTGTAATTAATTAATTGAAATTAATCGCATTTTAATCGCATATAAATATTTGACCTGAGAACAGTGAGAAGAAAGATTGTTCATATGAATTTTTAGTATACCATTAGGGTTACCACTTTTAATACCCAAAAATAAGGGACGCAGTTGCGGGGGGAGGGGGGATGTGTCATCTCAAAAATGCTGCAGTAAAAAGGTTTCATATGAGTTTTGCATATAATATGGGACGTCCTGAATAAGAACTGATCAGTGTTTTTTCTACTTGTTAGAAATGGGGTCTATATACCCCGTTAAAATGTAATAATGTCCCATATCTCAAAAATGCTGCAGTAAAAAGGTTGCATATGAGTTTTGCATATAATATGGGACGTCCTGAATAAGAACTGATCATTGTTTTTTTCTACTTTTTAGAAATGGGGTCTATATACCCCGTTAAAATGTAATCATGTCCCATATCTCAAAAATGCTGCAGTAAAAAGGTTTCATATGAGTTTTGCATATAATGGGCCGTCCTGAATAAGATCTGATCATTGTTTTTTTTTTTCTACTTATTAGACTCTAAAGTCTAATAATGTCCCATTTCTCAGAAAAGAACCGTCAAGTACACCAATAAATAAAACGGATATTAAAGCAGAAATGCAAATAAATAAGTAAGTAAAAATTCACGAGCATTTTGTAGTATTATCTCTCAGTCCTGGACGTCTAAATGAAAAGCGCTCTGCAAGCGCGTTCTCTCTGTGTTGTTTCTGAAACTACCGTAATCACTGTAATATGGGCGCACACTTAAAATCAATCGCGGCTGGCTTGACCTTGTTTTTCTGAACCGCGGCTGGCTTTACCGCAGTGATTATTTGCATGAGACGCTGCTTTAAATTTTTTTATAAAAAATACGGGACAAAACCCGCAATATTGCCATTAAGTGTAGCAATAGGATATTTAGAAATATAGTAGCCTACATTTTAGAAATTCAGGTACCCTATAGGTAGGTAACGTTAGACCTTCTGTATAAGCATTGAGGTGATACTTGAGGCTCGATGTGCTGCGGTGATATGCGCATTCCTTGTTGCATAGCTTGCACACAACCAAGAGCATCGACGCTTCCATTCCACAAAATTTCCCATCCACAGGGCCAACCAAAGTGGTCTCCTCAGCTTCTTTGTCCATGTTCACTGTGGTTTGTTTTTGTCTGAACGCTAGTTGGTGCTCCAGTATAATCGGTCCGCCGAAACTCATCCAGTGAGAAACGTTCCGTGGTGCAACAATAAGTGCGATTAAAATGCGTAAAAAAATTGAACGCATTATTTTTGTGTAATTAATTAATCTAAATTAACCCGTTAAAGTCCTGGCCCTAATTATTATATCTGTTATTAACCATTCGCGCACACACAAGCATGATCTGACTCTCCTCCTGACCGCAGACGTAGTTTTACAAGCCAATTTTCAGCCAATTTCTTGCATATTCCTTCTTATGAACAACACATTTTCATACACAATACAAAACGTCGCGGTTTGACCAATTTTTTTTAGAAACGACTCAAAACATTTGAGTTTTTGCTAGTGATTCCTATAGAGAAAAGTCACTTCCTTTCCTCCAGCTGCATTTCACACGTCATGAGAATCAAATGATTGCAAACAACCTATTTGAACAGTAAAAAAAAAAAAACCTATTTGAACAGTATTCAGGCAGTGACTGATGACATTTTACAGTACAGAGTACAGAGATGTGTATTGAGAAATGGCTTAGCATGTCAAAGAAATCGTTCACTTCCAGAACAAAAATGTACAGATAATGTACTCACCCGGTTGTCATCCAAAATGTTAATGTCTTCTTCAGTGGTAAAGAATTTTTTTTTTTCTTTTGAGCAAAACATTTTAGGAATTTTTTTCCATATTGTGGACTTCTATTCTGCCTGCAAGTTTGAACTTCAAAATTGCAGTTTCAGTGCATACTTCAAAACCATTGTACAATCCCAGCAGAGGAAGAAGTGTCTTTATGCTGTATTTAAACTGTATTTTGGAAGTTTAATAGATATCCTATAATAAAAATAATAAAATGTTTTTCTAAAAAAAAAAAAAAAATACTTTCTTTACGACTGAAGTAAGGGGGGGGGGGAGGAGGGGGGGTGGTGAGTACATAATTTATAAATGTTTGTTCTGGAACTGAATTAGCCCTTTAAGGGTAATTTATATAAGCTACTGTGCTTCTAGTTTTAAAAAAAGGGAGTCTAGAGTCTTGAAAGTGTAATGTAAAAAAAAAAAAATGTTATGTCCCTTGTAATATTTTATGCATAGGATTTTTGTCGTTTTTATATTTTGCAGGTTTTCAGTGCAAAAAAATCCATGCAGTGCCATTTTTGCAAGTTTTCTTCTCTTCACCAAGACGTCCTCTTCAAGCACTACAGATCTTGCCATTGGTCAGTTAATGCAACTTCCTTTTCCTGTTTACATCCAGAATGTGTCTGTATTTTCAAAACAATAAGAGGTTTAAAGACACATCTGTGGAGGGTACATCCTAAGACTGGTTATAAGTAGAACACCACATTTTCTTGTGACAACTGTGATTTTAAGGACATCTGCTCTCAATCTGCATTTCTTCAGCACTTAAGAAGACATCTTAAAAACCATGAAAGGGTTCATTGTCCATTTTCAAATTGTAATTTTATTAGCAACAGTAACCGCACATTCACAGCTCATAAGAACCGGAAGCACAAATCCCATGGGCTTAATAACTTTAGGACATCAGTTTGTGCTGAGAATAGTTGCAATGATGCGAATTTAGCTCCTTCCATAGGATGTGTGCCAATTTCACAGGAAGAAGTAGAAGAGCATACTCCTGATTTGAACCCTGCAGTCTCAAAGCAGTCACTTAAACACAAACTTGCAGCCTTGTTTTTTTCTCTGGAGACACAACTACATGTGTCCAAAAGGGGCTCTCAGCATATCATCAATGCAATAAGTCAGGGTTTTTCAAAGTGTAACACACACACACACACACACACACACACACACACACACACACGTTGGGTTTACATGTTTTATGGGGACAATCCATAGGCGTAATGGTTTTTATACTGTACAAACCGTACTTTCTATGGCCCTACACCTACCCTACACCTAAACCTAGCCCTCACAGGAGATTGTGCACACTTTTACTTCCTCAAAAAAACTCATTGTGCATGATTTATAAGCCTGTTTCCTCATGGGGACCTGAGAAATGTCCCCACAAGGTCAAAATCTACTGGTATTCCTATCCTTGTGGGGACATTAGGTCCCCACAACGTGATGAATACCAGGTACACACACACACACACACACACACACACACACACACACACACACACACACACACACACACACACACACACACACACACACGCACACACACACACACACACACACACACATATATGTCAGACTGTTTACTCACTTTTATCATTATTTGTGTAAGTGCAATTATTTAGAGAGTAATAACAATAAAAACTTCATTTCGAGAGACGATATAAATGTCTGAAACAAACATTATTTTGTTAGCATTGAACAGAAGTGATTTTGCAAGTTAATAATGACTGTATGGTCCAGGGACCAGCCTAAAGGGATGATGACAAGTGTAACTGAAAGTGCACATCATTCTGAGACATTACAAAACGCTACAACACTTAGTCAGTCCAGTATATGGAGTACCGTACCTTTGAGCTTCTTAATGAATTGCTGCTCAAGGTATTTCTTGTCAGTTTTTGATTCAGTGTGGCACTCTGCATCAGTACAGGGTTAAGCCTAGTAGTTTGCTTCAGGTTTTTAGTGCAGTTCATTAAAAAAACACACTGGAAAAACAATGCACTCTGTCCACACATTCATTTGAGGTAAACAGCCTCTATGTATGGCTGTATTGTACAATGAGGTTGACATGAGATAAAATCAGTACAATTCATTTCATGATGTTTTAGATAGTTAACTTTACATTACGTCTGTAGATCTAATTATATATTTCATTAAAAATATAATAAAGATTTGTTAATTATGCTAAAGAGATACATTTAGTCCTTTTTGTGTTATTCTGCTATTCAGACCTTAAACATTTAATTATATTAATATGCTAAATTGGACAGACTTAACTGCATTGCAACAGTCGATACAGTATTAATAATGAACTATTAATTCTAAATTACAAATTTATATTATTAAAACTGGCTGAGCTGACCTCATTTACAGTTAACTGACATTTAATAAAGAAGTAAAAATCAAGTAAAAGTGTAAAAGTAAACGTTTACAGTATTACATATAGCCTAACCCATCTTAAAGTATAGGCTAAGAAAAAGTATATGTTGTATTATCAACATAAAACTCCATGGCAATTTAATAAGATGACAAATTAAATATTTGCAAAAATGTAGATTGTGTTACATTTGGATTAAATTAACATAATTTCTGCAAATAAATGTTAATTTTGTGCATTTCAAGGCATATGAATCGAGCACGTGACCCGTGTTACGTCTATGAGCAAATTAGCTTTTCAAACCCATTACTTTCTCTCATCCATATGCCTTATTCTCTTTTTGTCATCGTTTTCTTTACCAATAAAGCCATTTCAAGGAACAAAGATGAATAATCATCTCAATCACAATGCAAATTCAAAGCATTTGGAGGTTTTGTAAAGAGTCTATTTCCTCATTGATGTCACAGTTCTTCCAAATCTTTTAAATATTTAGTTCTTAAATCACAGATTATGATCTTTTAACGACTGCCACCAGAAAACAATGCATAGAAAAATAAACCATGCAGACAATACTTTTTTTAAGAATCAAAATTTAAATCTTACATTATTAACTAATTTGCTGCTGCTGCATCGCTCACTCAGTTTGGAAAGTTTGTGAGAGACAAAAAAAGTTGAAACTACACACCCACCGTGAGCAATGATTTTTCAATTGTTTTTTGGTTGGTCACACCGCAAGGTGCTACTGGCCTCAGAGCTTCTCCCTTGCTGACAAAGAAAGGTCTTAATAAATAAATGTCATATCTGGAGATAAATAAATGTCGACATAATGCATAAACAAATATGAAATTAAGCAACTGATCAATAAACCTGGAAAGAAAAACTTGTGGAAAACAATGTCATAAATATATGAATGATAGGTGTAATACATATGGGAACACATAATACATAAATAAAATTATAAATAAGACAATTAGAAATTTTTTTGGTAAAATAATATATTTTCTCATTTTTAATATACATTTTAATATGTATTTCACCAAGAAAAAAAAAACTCTGAATACTGTTGTCATGTTTTATTATTCCAAAATGTTTCATTTTTGTAAATAAATATGCACTTCTCGGATTGTAGACACAGAAGCGCGTGAACAGGACTTTTATTTTGATCTGGTGTGTGACGTCATAAGGCTGCAGCGCTCCTGCATCAGTGTTTCAGCTGAAGAAAGGTTTGTAGTCTTAATCGTTTAAAGTGTTTAAATTCATGCAAATCGTTCCGTCTATTTTATGTCGCTTACAAGCGATGTAAACGTAATAATTATTGAATGCAACATGCTAATATTTTATCTAATAATGACCGTTATTTTGTGAGTAAAGCGCATCCACAGATCAGTCTGATTTCTCTCTCTGTAGGGATTTAGATCATAAACACGAACAACAAACTCCGAGTCAATTGAGTCGGTTGATTCACAAAATGATTCACTGTTTCGCTGAGAGACCTGCTGCTCAAAACAGGGTCAGTACTACAACGAGAAGAAACACAAACATGTGTAACGACAACTTTGACAAACAATTACAAATGTTTTGTTGTTGTTGACAATCTTAAACTACAATTGCCATTTTAATGATTAACGTAATATACTAAATGTAATATTTAAAATTAAATACCTGATATGAATTTGAGTGTTTGTCTATTCAGATCTTTTAAGTCCATTAACTATAACTGTGACTCCCTTTGCCTTCATTAACAGATAATGTGCGTCTCATTTCTCTCTCTCTATCATGAATCAATCGTTTGATGATAAGAAGTGATGAAAGAAACTGAGAATCTGAATCATTTGAATCAAATCATTTGTGAAATGATTCAGTGATTCGATTCAGCGGCACGCGGACTACAAACGATAACAAACACAAACGAGTGAAACACAACCGAGAATGATTTCATGAAAGTGTAATATATTAGATATGATAAGTAATCGAATACCAAATGTAAATAAAAAATAGCCTACCTAAATATGAACGTTTTGTGTAATATGTATCAAGTCTCTAACCTCTGTCTTATTAGTGCACTGCTGATTGAGACACACAGAGATTTAGTTTGCATGCATTTTTCTTTCTATTAATTTTTCTCATCTTAAACAGGACAAATTGTACAAACACACAGAAAAAATCCAGGAGAATCAACTGAGATCCACGTGACACACTATTATAAAGATGGTGTTTATTAAAGTGGAGAGTGAAGACATGAAGATTGAAGAAACATTCAGAGTCAAATATGAAGATACTGAGGAACAAACAGGTTGGTTTTTATTCTCAAAGCTGAACTGAGTTGTATTTATGAATAATGTCACAGGAGTGTGGAAATGTGGAGACATTCAACAGAAGTGTTTAGATCACATGACAAATACTAACACTGAATATCTTGCTTTCACAGTGTGCATTTGTTATGACGTCATGCATTAAGATTGTAACAGTAAAATAAAATGGAATTACCCTAAACAATGTGTGTATATATGTATAAACCCAATGTTTGCTTCTAATATTAAAACCATTTATTTCAAGCACTTTGGCTAATCATACAAAAGCAAGAAAACTACTCATTTTGTTATTTTGCGCAAAAGCAAACCTTGAAATGTGAGTAGTCATATTTGGATACGGCATGCTGTCTACATTTGTTCATTTAAAGTATGTGAAACAAACAGTAATAAAGTAATAAAACAAACAGGTAACATCTAAATGAATCCACAACTGAAAACAGCCTTTTAGTTTTAAAATATTCTCAGTCCACACTGAAATGTCAGAAAACTTTAAATTCATCTTACTGCGGGAATGGAATGGATTTTACTTTTACATGCAGTTCTTGTAATAAGATAATTGAATTTACCTAAATATTTTTTTGTTGTTATTTTTAGAACAAGACAATGTTGGACATACAGAAAAACAGTACAAAACAGTGCTGTAATATAAAGCAAGTCTGACAATAAGAAATGAAGCCAAAACAAAAACACAAACATAAAGGTTAAATTTAGATTTAGTAATGTGAGGTGTCTTGTTAAAAAGGAGGGGAAAAAAAGGGAAAGGGGAAAGAAGATAGAATAAAATATATCAAATAAATAGATAAAGAGAGGAAATAAAGAAAATAATACAAGTAATGTCAATATAATCAAGTGAATAAATTGGTGACCGCTGTTCAGGAGGCATCAGATTTAAGCAATAGGTCACAGTTATAAAGAAGGTACTGTATTTTACCATGAGAACGGTATAAACCAGTGCTTCTCAAACTGATGCAGGGGTACGTGAACAAAATGCAGAGCTTTGGCATTTGTTTATTTCTACCCCAACTTAAAGTAACATTAAAGTAAGTATTTCTAACAAGCAAAATGCCACTTTTAGTATAAAAACAGTTAAATGTGAAACGGTCAAATGACATTAAGTTACCTCAATTTTGCGGTGAAAACTGACTGGATCCACACCAGCAGCGTACGTATGATTGAATCCCACAGAGTGCTGCTTTAGTAAATCATGCTGCTGTTCATTGTGTCTTTAAAGTACATTTGTAGCACTTAATAGCATGAAGATCAAATGTTGACAGACTGTACATAGAGATCGATTTAAGAAACTCTTCAATACAGAAACAAATTGTTTCAAATGTTAAACAAAAAGGTAATATTAAGTGAACAATTTACATTTTAAATGTAGCCTACATTTTAAACACAATATTGTCAGATTTTACAACAAATAAATAATGTCCAACAAAATCCACAACAGAACTGGTGTGAGTTAACGCTGCCCTACAAAGGCAAAAGACCTTGACTCACTAGAGTGTGGAACTGAGAAAAATGACTTTAAAGATTTTTTGTCGTCCAGCCAAATTAATTATAGCTAGGACACTGTAAATCTGGCAATTAGATGTTTTAATAATGCAATTTACATAAAAAAGCTTGAGCTCAAACTTGACTTTTAACCCCTATTTTTTAAGTTACTGTCCTCTGCCTTTGAATTGTATGCAAAAAGTATTAATACATTAGACATGAAACAATACTTTGTGGTAAAGAGTATTTTTAATTGGTGTGCATTAACTAACAGGTCGACAGCAGAAAGGTCACAGTGAATTATATTAATAAATACAAGATTTTCTAATGAGTAAATATTTTCACATTACTAATGAGTAAACAGTGTATTTAATAAAATTTATTTAAAATGTATTTAATACTGCAAAGATATAACAAATCATGTACAAGTAATTAAGTGAACTTTGGAATCCAGTAGGTGGTGCTAAGTCACTGTTTTAAGTGAGACATCGAGTCATATTTTTTAACACAGCAAATCGCTGTATTTATGAATGGCTAAATGAATCATTGACTTACAATTTGTTCAGAGCCACAGATTCATTCACATAAATAGCCTTAGCTTAAAGGAAGTCTTGATTAATGTGATCGCCAGCAGACAGGAATAATGCCTCAGAGTTCTTGTGGATTAAACATCTCTGATGACATTCATTGCCATGGATTTTATTTGGTTACAAGAAAAGGTAGGATATGGCTTTAATTGTGAAGTGTACTGATTTTATGTGATCATGTTACATGCTATGCTGTCACGGCATTCGTGTTGACTTAGTTGGTAGCACTAGACTGTTGAATGAAAATGAATCATGAAAAGAAAAACTTATTGCTGGCAATTTATCTAGTCTTTGCTTGTTTACAGTGCTTTATATGGTGCAGATTGGTATCATATATTTATGCTATTGGCGGCTAGCAAGCTAAGTAAAGTACATTGCGATCTAATTCTTTTGTCTAATGCATCTTTTGCGTTATACAATTACCTTGAGCTTGATGTCTGCTTGATTAAAAACAACCACTCAACAATATATTTTATTCAGGTATAGTGTGTGTCAGAAGTGCTTCAGTGACAGAGTTATGACAGTAACGTTAGACAAGCAACATCGTAACTTGAAAGCGGCAAACTTTATTGAATGCTACCGTAGTACCGTAACCTAATTAGAGCGTTTCAAAACAAAGCCAAAGAGCGCACACATGTGTTACGGTGTTCTAACTTTGTTTCTCTAGGGCTTTTGGAAGTTACTGTCAAGACAACGCATTATTTTCTCGAAAAAACAATGAAACTGACTCAAGATACTTTATCCACATGATAAAGGAGGTGTTGAATATTCTAAAAATATCAATAACTTATACATTTTCATTTAGTCTGCATGTAATGCCTGATAAAGCTACCAGTCTCAGATGGAGCATTGTTCTCTTGATTTGAGAGCTAAGGTCTCTTCTCTGTGAGCTCTGTGCGCTAGGGTTGCCACCCGTCCCTTAAAATACGGAATCGTCCCGTATTTGAGAATGAAATTGCGCGTCCCGTTTTGAATCAATACGGGACGGGTTTTGTCCCGTTTTTTTTTATTTTTTTATTATTATTTTTAAAGCAGCGTCTCATGCAAATAATCACTGCGGGAAAGCCAGCCGCGGTTCAGAAAAACACGGTCAAGCCAGCCGCGATTGATTTTAAGTGTGCGCGCATATTACAGTGATTACGGTAGTTTCAGAAACAACACAGAGAGAACGCGCTTGCAGAGCGCTTTTCATTTAGACGTCCAGGACTGAGAGATAATACTACAAAATGCTCGTGAATTTCTTACTTATTTATTTGCATTTCTGCTTTAATATCAGTTTTATTTATTGGTGTACTTGACGGTTCTTTTCTGACAAATGGGACATTATTAGACTTTAGAGTCTAATAAGTAGAAAAAAACAAAAACAATGATCAGTTCTTATTCAGGATGGCCCATATTATATGCATAACTCATATGAAACCTTTTTACTGCAGCATTTTTGAGATATGGTACATGATTACATTTTAACGGGGTATATATACCCCATTTCTAAAAAGTAGAAAAAAAAACAGTGATCAGTTCTTATTCAGGAAGTCCCATATTATATGCACAACTCTAATGCATTTTTGAGATGACAAAAATCCCCCCCCGAATGCGTCCCTTATTTTTGGGTATTAAAAGTGGTAACCCTACTGTGCGCAGTCATATCAGGTTCTTAGGCCTTTTTTCCCCTCTCTGTTAGGCTGCTCCTGTCTTTGAGCTTGGCAGTGCTCCCTTCTCTCTAGAGCAGGAAGGACGAACTCCGGTCCTGGAGAGCCACCGTCCTGCAGATTTCAGCTCCAACCCAAATTAAAACTCACCTGCCTGTAGCTTTCTAGTAACCCTTCAGATCTTGATTATGTTGTTCACGTGTGTTTGATTAAGGGTCTCTTCTGGACCGCCGTTCGCCACCCCTGCTCTAGAGGATCTCCAATTAGCACGCCGCTCCCAAAGAAAACATCTGGGCCCCCCTCTCATCTCTGAGAATTAAGTACTCTGCTCCATGGAGCTTCGTGAGGCAACCATACCAGGTGTATTATGCTTCTGTATGCAAGCTTCTCCCTGGAGCTCCAATCATGTGACTGCCCTTATGGTTTAGTTGGCAGTGTCTCCTAACCTTAACTCAGTTTATGTCATGTTATGTCAAGCTCTGGGGTCTGTTTCAAAAAGACTCTAAGAAAAGCTGGGATTAAAGTCCAAAACCTGACTTGAGATAAGATAACAAATCAATCTGGGTTAAAGTGGTTCCATAAATGACCATTTAAGGTCACACAATCTCACTAATGTGATCCTGGTTCAGTGAGTGAAGGCAATTTGATGTGCACACTTGTTTTTAAGCAGTCCTTAATGTTGGTTATGTATCTATTTGTATTGTTTAATACATTTATGATGTTGTGTTTTCCTCAGGGCATATTCTTCATCTGTAAATGTTATAAAGTCATGCAAACATATCAAGTTTACTGTCAGGAGTGGACGAGGTTTACACAAGTAAACGAGCGCTGCTGCCCGCTAAACAGACTAAGTACAATATAGTAGTAGCTCAATAATTCTGGGAAAAGTAGACATTTTGCTAAAATATTTGTTTTTGGACATAAAATGTGACACATGTACAATTATAATCCTAAATGCAAGTTATTTTTATCATAGCAGTAAATGAAAACAAAATGTAAGCTAGCTCAAATGAGTAAATGTCTTTTCCTCTTCCCAGTTAAAATGTAGGCTGTTTTCTATTATTTCATTTTTAATTTAGTTCCTTAAAGACTCATTTTAGATTTGTAATTTTTTATGTATATATATATATATTTTAAAACAACATCATTAAATCTTGGGCACAAAACGAAAAATACAGTTGTACGTAGTCTACGGTTTTTATAAAAAATAAAAATAAAAAATTATTTGCGTTGCATTTCCTATTTACTTTTATGTTTAAAGTGATGATAAAGTTAAATATTTGTGTGGGAGAGAGTCAGTGCTCCGGGTGTGTTCACGCTGTGTGTGTGTGTGTGTGTGTGTGTGTGTGTGTGTGTGTGTACCTGGTATTCATCACGTTGTGGGGACCAAATGTCCCCACAAGGATAGGAATACCAGTAAATTTTGACCTTGTGGGGACATTTCTCAGGTCCCCATAAGGAAACAGGCTTATAAATCATGCACAATGAGTTTTTTTAAGAAGTAAAAGTGTGCACAATCTCCTGTGAGGGCTAGGTTTAGGTGTAGGGCCATATTAAATACGGTTTGTACAGTATGAACACCATTACACCTATGGAATGTCCCCATGAAACATGTAAACCCAACATGTGTGTGCTTGTGCGCGCACACTTGGATGGATTAAATGTAGAGCACAAATTCACCATGCTTCAGCACATCTCACTTCACATTCAATTGACCATATGCACGAATTACTTCCTTGTTTAGACAAGCCAGCTAAGTCAATTCCAGTCAACTGTACTGTGCCGTAATATGAGCGTACTTTGTTCGTTTTCTCTACATAATACATTCACAATAGAAGAAAACTGTTGTTTGTCTAAGAGGACCAAACGTCCATGTATACAATTCAAGAATGACAAATGCCAGTTTAAAAAAAATATGCGAGTAAATTGGCTAAATATGCGCGAGTCATAGCTATGATTGACGGTAATATGGACCAAACATCTGACAAGCTGATGTAAAAAAAAATAAAAGAGCTTAAATTATTCAGACTAAATTCAGAGTAACAAAACTACAGCAGTAACACGTTTGTGGTGGTTAAATATAGGCTATTTAATAGATTTTACAGTTTAAGATAAAACTTAAAATATGTAGCTATTAAATTATATAAAATATTTAAAAGTCATATACATTCACATTGAGTGCATTATTTAATTATTGTACCATCAATATTTAACTTATTTGTGGTGAAATATATATAAGTATTTAAATGATTCACCCTTATAGGCTGTTTGTGTCTAAGCTTAATGACTTTCTTATTATACTTAAGGGCGGCGGTAAAAGTACTACAATTTATTATACTAGCAATTTTATAACAAATCGAAAAGCAAGACGTCTTGAAAACTATAGGGAGTTTAAAAGGCAGCTGCAAAATAATTCATCCTCTGCTGCCATCTATTGGTTATATGGGTAATTCCATATTACCTTAGCCTAAAAAAGACGTTGTTTTCCAAAAGTAATTTTTTCCGATCACCTTTTTATGAATGAAAAGTGAATCCTTAAAGGAGAACTACGGTGTGATATTGACCTAAAGTGTATTGAATCATGATACCGAGTGTGAACGTACCTTGCATATTTCATCTCGGTTTGTGTCCAGCTGTCCGAAATCTGGGGTCAGTTAGCCGATGCTCACAACAGCTTTTCAAAGAAAGTCAATCGGGCATCGAAGGAGCCATGTAAATGAATCACTGTTTTACGCTATTTACGAGGCACAAAGTAGCTCCACACTTCATCGGTAGACTTCCTAGGGCCCTGACATTTAAAACGAGACATTGAGAACTCAGAAAAAGCACCGGTAGTTTATTTACAAGAAGATTTATACAGACATCTTCCACCAGGAACAGAGCAGTCGCCGCCATCTTAAATGTAGTCACGATAAATCGAGTGTGGAGCACCAATGAATTTATCAGGTTATCAACGTATCAGGTTGTAGTTTCCTTCGTGTAGTTTCCTTCGTGCTTCCCTCCCCCCTCCAAGGAGCGGTTTCCAGACGCTTTAAACAAAAACTCGAGTCCAAGAGGGAGGGACAACTCAGGCAGAAAAGGGGGAGGGAGGGAGGGCGGGCCAGGTCCATGACTGGGGAACTGAAGCAGAGCGGAAGGCCAGGGTGGAGCAGACTGAGCAGGAGCCCACCAGGGCGGAGCAGACGGAGCAGGAGCCCACCAGGGCGGAGCAGACGGAGCAGGAGCCCACCAGGGCGGAGCAGACGGAGCAGGAGCCCACCAGGGCGGAGCAGGAGGCGTAGAAGCCCTCCTGGGCGGAGCAGGAGGCGCTGGAGCCCTCCAGGGCGGAACAGGAGGCACAGAAGCCCTCCAGGGCGGGATAGACAGCCGCGTCATGGACTGGGACCTGGGGAGAGCAGAGACAGAGGAGACAGACAGAGCAAGGAGAGAAGCTGAGAGTTCATGGGAACACGCTGCCTCCATAGCCGTGACAGGGCAGACAGGGAGCCTACGAGGAGCAGGCAGAGCAAGGAGCCTTGAAGGTGCAGGCAGAGCAGGGAGCCTTGGTGGAGCTGGCAGAGCAAGGAGCCTTGATGGACCTGGCAGAGCAGGGAACTCCGCTATGCACGCCACCTCTGAAAGAGGTATAGGCGCAGCGGACATGTGGACAGATGAGGCCTCTGAGACGCAGTGTGCAGCCCACACACTCAAAATGGCGATGGCCATCGTGGGCAGTACGGTGGTTAATGGAAGGCCCATCGGGTTTGTGGGCATGTGGCTTGGGAGCGTTGGCTCTGCGTGGCTTGGGAGTGAAGGAACAGCTGTGACTTGATTTAGTGTGGCTGGGGAAGCTATGACTTGACTGGACGTGACTGGTATAGTTGTTGGCTTGGCTGAGGTAGTTTTAGCAGATGCTGGTTTGGCTGATGTAGCATTAGCAGTCGCTGGCTTGGCTGGTGCTGATAGTAAGAGACTGGCTGATCGAGCTGACAGCAGTGGTGGGTCCTCCAAGCTTGATATTAGCCTCTGATAATTCACGAGAATGTGAGGGTGTGATGTAGCAACCACCATTTCATTAGTAATTTCGGGCATGGCGGTCATCTTGGGTGCAGGCTTGGGCATGGTGGCCATCTTGGGTGCACGCTCTGGCGTGGCGGCGGCCATCTTTGCGACAGGCTCTGGCGTGGCGGCCATCTTTGCGGCAGGCTCTGGCGTGGCGACCATCCTTTGCAGCAGGCTCTGGCGTGGCGGCCATCTTTGCAGCAGGCTCTGGCGTGGCGGCCATCTTGACCGGGAACTCAGGAATGGAAGCCATCTTATGAACGGGCTTTGGGACGGCAGCCATCTTGTGAACAGACTCAGGAAGGGCGGCCATCTTGTGAACAGACTCGGGAAGAGCGGCCATCTTGGGAACTGTCTCTGGAAGGGCGGCCATCTTGTGAACAGGCTCAGGAAGGGCGGCCATCTTGTGAAGGGGCTCTGGGTTGGCAGACCTCTTATGCTGTGGCTCTAGGCTGGCAGACATCTTGTGCTCTGGCACCTCTAAAACACCCACAGTTACCGGAGAATTGCAAAACAACAAGACAAAGTTGATGAACTGTGCGAGGGTCCAACTGGGGTCTTCATCAGGCAAATTAAAACTGATCTCTGGATCAAGTCCACTCCAGAAGCATTCTTTCAGCGTGGTTTCATCACAAGGTGCCAAAAAACAATATGTAAGAAACTCCTTCACATAACATTCGATGGGTCGGCCGTCTTGAAATATGCTGCAGAGCACACTTACGGGGTTGATCAAACTTCCTGCTAGATCCATTCTTGGTCAGTTGTTCTGTAACGTTGCTGGAAGATACAAGGCGAAAGAGGATCTAGATGCAGTAGTTTATTGGGAATCCGTGACAAAACAATAAAATCCAGAGGGAACAGGAACTCAGACAAGGGCAGAGACAACCATTACACATTTAACAACTGACAAAAGCATAGGGGAAACACAAGGACTATTTATACACAGGTCTGAGTTAATGATCTAATGAGTAACCGTGGAAACTAACAAGGAAGTGGGTGTGGTCAAATGAGTGTCCATGGTGATAAACAAGGGAGCAGAGTGGCAGGGAGACAGTCAACAATGAGAGACAAACTACAAAATGAAAGTCCTTAGACACAGACACAGAAACAGACCGGAATCGTGACAAATATATAGCACATATAAAATGAGCTTCAGAGGAAGTTTACGAGCTGGCTTATCTTCATGCGGAAGTTCTAAAGAATGTTCTGTGCATAAGGTCAATTGGTGTAAAAATATTGCCTGTTTTCTTTTAAAGGATATGTTCTGATGTGATTTGTTTTAGTTTTTTTACAGTAAGTTATGGGGCATTTTCCATTTAAAAGGTCAGTGTAACAGACCAGTGGTTCCCAACCACGTTCCTGGAGGCCCGCAAAGACTTTACATTTTGCATCTTTTGTCTCACACCCCCATTTTAGTGCAGGGGTGCACAAACCTGTTCTTAAGGATTTACCATCCTTCAAAGTTTAGCTCTGACCCTGATCAAACACACTTGAACCAGGTAATTAATCATTTAATTAGAGATACATGCAGTGTTGGGGGGCTCGCTTTAACAGCCCTTTTTTATGATTGGCTGACATCATGGCCCCCTTAATAAAACCTCAGATATAATTTTTGTGTGATGAATTGTTCATCTGATGGTTGAGTGGGGAGTTGTCCATTTTCCTTGCCTTTCTTATATATGTTGCTTTTGATCCCCTAGAAGAAAAAAATGGCACGTCATAATTGAGATCAGTCTATATCTGTAACATTTCTCCTTGTGTTTCTTGTTATTGCACTGCTCTGTTTTGGTTTCTCCCTTTGTCTCCCCCTGTTGTTTTGCTGAAGTTGGTTTGTCCCTGATTATTGTTTACACCTGTTCTTGTCATTAGTCACTCTATATAAGTTGTTTCATCCTGAGTTTCTTTGTGTCGTCTTAAAGTTAAGTTCTGTTGGTTCCTTGTTATTCCCGGTTTTGTTTCATTAAAAGAAACGTTTGTGGATTCACCTCTGGATTATCGAGTTTTCCTTCGAGCTAATCACCAGCCAGCTCATCTAACAGAAGACGACACTGAAACATGACAGCTGAGGAACAGCTATGGAGTTTGCGGGAGGGTGGTCGGGAGTTGGAGCGGTATGTGGAAGATTTTACTGAGCTATACCATCAGGTGAGCTGGCCCGATGCCTCTATCGGGGGGCTGGACAAAGATATTCTCCGTGGTAATCTCTCTGTTCACGATTTCCCTTTTATTGACCTGGTCAACATCGTTCTTGGTATAAACTGCTCTAATTCCGAGATTGCACAGATAGAGAACGATGGTCCGGATCTTTGTCCAGTCCCCTCAGGGGCACATCACATCGCGCCAGCTCATCCCAACGCCCGTGTCTGCACGCAAGATGGCTGCAACGCCCGAGTCTGCACGCAAGATGGCTGGAACCCCCGAGTCTGCACGCAAGATGGCTGCAACGCCCGAGTCTGCACGCAAAAAGTCGGCGACGCCAGAGTCTTCACGCATCATGGCCGCCTTCACAGCTGCTATTCCTGCACAGTCAAATCAAGTCACAGCTGCTACTTCAGAGACAAGTCAAGACACTGCAGCACTTCCTGAGCCAAGTCAGGACAAAGCTTTGCTTCCTGAGCCAAGTCAGAACACAGCTTCACTTCCAGAGCCAAGTCAAGAGACAACCACACATCCTGAGTCAGGTCAAGACACAATTTCACATCCTAAGTCTGGTCAAGACACAGCAGCACCTCCTGAGTCAAGTCAAGTCACAGCAGTATCTCCAACATCAAGTCAAGTCACAGCTGTTTCTTTGTCAATTCAAGTCACAGCTGTTCCCTCAAAGTCAAGTCCCGATGTTCCCCCTTAAGTCAAGTCAAGTCACAGCTGTTCCCTCAAAGTCAGGTCAAGTCCCAGCTGTTCCCTCAAAGTCAAGTCAAGTCACAGCTGTTCCCACAACGTCAAGTAACAGCTGTTCCCACAACATCAAGTCACAGCTGTTCCCTCGGAGTCAAGTTGGGTCACAGCTGTTCCGTCACCATAACTACAAGTCACAACAGTCCCTTCAAGGCCAAGTCACGTCTCGCCGAGCCAAGACACGTCTTGCCCGAACCAAGTCACGTCTCGCCCGAGCATCCAGAGTCGGCTCACAAGACGGCCTCCGTTCCTGAGTTCCCGGTCGAGACGGCCGACGTTCCTGAGTCCCTGGCCCAGATGGCCTCCGTTCATGAGTTCCCGGCCCAGATGGCCTCCGTTCCTGAGTTTCCGGCCTCCGCTGGTTCTGCCCAGTCTTCCAGAGCCTCCGCTGGATCCGCCCAGTCTTCCTGAGCCTCCGTTGGTTTCGCCCAACCTTCCTGAATCTCCGCTGGTTCCGACTAGCCTCCATGAGCGCCCTCCAGTGCTCGCGCCTCCTCCAGCGCGCCCTCCAGAGCAGGCGCTGCCCAAGTGGCTTCCTGAACTCCCTGATCCGCCATGGTCTCACAAACTATCTATTCGGCCATGGCCTCCTGAATTCCCTGATTCGCCATGGCATCCAGAACTGTCTAGTTGGCCATGGCCTCCAAAACTCCCTGGTCCGCACCCACCCTCCCTACCAGGAGGGGGGTGTAATGTAACATGTCTCCTTGTGTTTCTTGTTATTGCACTGCTCTGTTTTGGTTTCTCCCTTTGTCTCCCCCTGTTGTTTTGCTGAAGTTGGTTTGTCCCTGATTATTGTTTACACCTGTCCTTGTCATTAGTCACTCTATATAAGTTGTTTTATCCTGAGTTTCTTTGTGTCGTCTTAAAGTTAAGTTCTGTTGGTTCCTTGTTATTCCCGGTTTTGTTTCATTAAAAGAAACATTTGTGGATTCACCTCTGGATTATCGAGTTTTCCTTCGAGCTAATCACCAGTCAGCGGATCTAACAATATCTAGGTTTCCTAATCTTTTATTAGATTGAAAGAATTGTATAGCAGCCAGCTTAAACTCTATAGGACACCAGCCAACTATGATCAGGTTTGGACACCATGATATAAGATCTAGCATACATGCATTACATACAGTATCTACATGTTTTGGTGTTACCTGCTTTGTGGCATTAAACTGGGGTTAACTTTTATTTCTTTGTTTTTCCACCTTAGACCCAACAGCACTGAAAGAGGAGAGAGAAATACTGAATGAAACTGAAGAGAAAGATCAGTTTGAGAATCTTCATGTTTCCATAACTGGAAAAAAATCATTTTGTTCCTTACAGTCAGAAAATACATTTACACAAAAAAGAGCTCAAAAGGCAAGAACTACAAGTTTTTTCACTTGTTTTCAGCGTGGAAAGATTTTCAATGAATGGGAATTTAAAGTCCACAAGAAAATTCACACTGGAGAGAGGCGTTTTATCTGTCAACAGTGTGGAAAGAGTTTCAGTCAAAATAAAAACCTTAAAGTCCACATGAAAATTCACACAGGAGAGAAATCTTTCATCTGCCAACAGTGTGGAAAGAGTTTCAATGAACAAGGAGAATTTAAAGTCCACAAGAAAATTCACACCGGAGAGAGGCGTTTCATCTGTCAACAGTGTGGAAAGAGTTTCACTCGAAAAGAAAACCTTAAAATCCACATGAAAATTCACACTGGAGAGAAATCTTTTGTCTGCCAACAGTGTGGAAAGAGTTTCACTCAAAAAGCAAACCTTAAAGTCCACATGAAAATTCACACAGGAGAGAAATCTTTCATCTGCCAACAGTGTGGAAAGAGTTTCAATGAACAAGGAGAATTTAAAGTCCACAAGAAAATTCACACCGGAGAGAGGCGTTTCATCTGTCAACAGTGTGGAAAGAGTTTCACTCGAAAAGAAAACCTTAAAATCCACATGAAAATTCACACTGGAGAGAAATCTTTTGTCTGCCAACAGTGTGGAAAGAGTTTCACTCAAAAAGCAAACCTTAAAGTCCACATGAAAATTCACACAGGAGAGAAATCTTTCATCTGCCAACAATGTGGAAAGAGTTTCATTCAAAAAGGAACCCTTAAAGACCACATGAAAATTCACACTGGAGAGAGGCGTTCATCTGTCAACATTGTGGAAAGTTTCACTCAAAAGGTAAACCTTGAAAGTCACATCACAATTCACCCTGGAGAGAGCCTTACACATGCAATCAATGTGGAAAGAGTTTCAGTAAATGAGGACATCTTGACAAGCACATGAATATCCACAAGAGAGAGAGCCTTTTTATCTGCCAACAGTGTGGAAAGAGTTTCACTCTAAAAGAAAATCTTAACAGGTACATTAAAATTCACAATAGAGAAGGCTGACAGATCCCCTCAGTGTGGAAAGAGTTTCAACCAAAATGTATAAAACAGTTTTGGTCCTTGATTCTGATTTGTTGAGCCACATCTGAAGCTGTTGTAAATTACTCTACAAACCGACATTCTTTGTTGCCTATGTGTTGCTCGGAAAAAACAATGTAGGGTCCGGAACAATCAGACACAGTTGTTCATTAGATATACCAAATAATTCATTTGACAAATGATCACAGACCCCCTTTCACCCAATCCACAACACTGGCTGCCATGATGTCTACAAATGGTCTTACAATCAATTTTATCTTGAATCTTTTAAAAATGTTGAAGAATACTACTTTTTCAATGTATCTATTACTAACCAATAGTTTTTGCAGTTTACTTAAACTCACCTTGATGTACTTTGTTCAGTTGCAAAACCTACATTAGTGCACAGCATTAATGCAAACATTTCTAATTAACTGATAAGACATTTCAAAAGTATTTTTACTCTTTCCCTGGCAGCATTTTTTTTTAAGTTGCCAGAAACTGCCAGAATTTTCAACAGTACCCTGTTTTAGAATCGCACAATATGTAGGTTTTTATTTCATATTTGATGGGATTTTTAAGCATTGTACACCCTACGAGTGAGGTGCCCATGCCACAGAAGCATCCTCTCATCAATGCATATTGCAAAGTTTTGCAACAATGTTAGGCTGATACGGTTCACGGAATTTGGACAAGAGGTGATTTAAAAAGGGGAAGACTTTTGTACAGCCTGTCAGTGTTATTGGCTTGCCTTGCTGTATTGTTGAAGTGAAGAAAAGGTTTGCTGCCAGTTCATTTCATGCCACTCATGAAGAGGTTCAGGATCTTCAGCTGGATGGCTCACAGCGGACCATGTTGACGTGCTTCACTAGTCTGACCCTGCCTTGTTGCTGTGTTCTACTTGTAAATAATTATATGAATTATATGTGTATTGGTCACCCCTATACAACATTTCACTTGAACACCTGACAACTGGACAATATTTTTATTTATTAATGTATTTACTGATTCAGTAATGTCATATGAAATTCTCAACATTGAAGACATGTCAGAACTGCCTAGAAATCTTATTTACTCCGATATTGTTATTACATTTTAGATAATTTAATACATTGATGAAAAACTATTAGTAGCTAAGTTTAACTGTAATGCATGGATGTCTGTTGTTGCTTTGGTAGTCGTCACATCCACTGCTGCTCTGAGCTCTGGATTGACTGCTGTCCGTGGTGCTGAAGCTCCACAGCTTCACAAATCGAGAATTAAGCCAGACCTCCAGCCTCCTTGACAGGGATAGGAACGTAGATTTCTTAGCCTGATCACTGTCTGGTGATTTTCGATTGGTTTGCAGAGATATGTACTATTTTCTCTGGGTTTTTGTGCAGCAAAGTCAAAAGTCAACAATGAGTATGATTAAGACACTAACAATCTCCTCTTTTTTTGCACATTGTTGCAATAGACACAGTAAGAATGGTATATATAAGGCAGATCATAAGTTAAGAGGAAAGAAGAATTACCAAAGTGTTAAGCCAAACATAAAAAATAAATAAAGATCCAGATTAAAACTTGTTGGTTATCTCAAATCCAGATAATCATATAAAATCTGAGATTAATCAAAATTAACAAAACATATAATTTTGCCATAACTAGTAACAGAATCATGGGGATTGGTCAATTAAGCACATTTTTTTTCTAAGCACTTGAAAGTAACTGAACAAAATCAAAAACAACACAATATAATTCAGAATGTTTTAATTAACATTCAAAGGACAGATAGAACCAGTTAGATTAGAACACAGTCAGAACACAAGACCCTTAGAGCCAGACCTACTCTTCATTCCAAGCCTGAAGGTTACAGGGAAAGATGAGGAGTTGCTCTCTCCATGTGGTTCCTCCAGGCCTTTTAGGTTGAGGCAGCTTCTTCACCACATCACTTTTAGGAACATGTGCCACATCATTTTCCTTAATAGCAAACTTGTGTCTCTACCATTTTTTTGTTTTTCCCTGGATTCGTCTGAGAAATTGTTCAAGGAACTTTCTTAACCATGCCGTTGTCTTTCTTAGGTATTCAGGTTAGTGCTGGGCGATATGGAAAAATCATGTATCACGATATGGATTATTTTATATCACGATAACGATATATATCACGATATACCAAAATAAAGTACGTTTTCAGTTATTCTCTGAAAAGTTTGACAAAAATATCATTGCATAATTTTTTTGCAACTTTATTTTTATTCGTTATTTGAAGTGACATTTAACTGAACTGTCACAAATGAGAAAAATACATTTTAGTGCAGCAATATAAATGTATCAAAAACAAATATTTTAAATTAAAACTTACCACAGACAAGCAGTCGGCTCTCTGTGCCTTTCTTTCGTATTAAATCTTTATTAAAAACCATATTTTAAAGAACTTTTCTACCTGGACAAGTGCATCTATTATGTTGCCTTGTTTATTTAAAACTGCACTATTTTAAACCTAGCCAAAAAGCCACGTGTTGACTGTGAAACACAGTAGACTGCATTTATATGCATTTATGGTACATTTCTGTGTCAATCCATGGTCATTTTTACAGCGAACAATGCGCTGTCACTTTAATTCAGCGCAGCAAAAACAGACTCTGTGCCGAAGGGATCGCTCCACTGCTGCAAACGCACCGCTTCTGGAACGCACTACCGGACAGCAACCGCGTGCAGTGTGAACGATCTGATCCGTTAACATGGGTGCGGAAAAAAATATGCAACGCATACGCACTGCAGACGAAGTATGTGTGAAACAGGCGTCAGCGTCGGGCGCGGAAACAGTCTTTTGGCAGAGTTTGCACATGACTGTCTTCTGGTCCGTGTCGGAGCTCTTGAAGCCAAAATGCAACAAAATCACTGACGTATCCCCACGTGTCGGTAAAAGTACTTCTTGTCTGCTGCCTGCGTAGCAGTTTCAGTTTGTTGCGACTCGATCCGGGCATTCATCTTCAACCTCTTGCGTCTCCATCTTTAGGCACTCATGTCGCAACAACGTAAAGCGTCACGTCGCACAAGACGGAGTTTCTTTGTCAAAAAGTTCGTTTTTATTCTTGATTATCACTTATAGGGTAGAGTATGCATTGCACAGCAACAAGACACTATCATACATTTGTCATAGCCTATTTAATGCAATATTTTCTTTAGTAATTGATAAAATTAGGTTAGAGACGATAGAAAGGATAGAAGAGAAATAGGACGATAGACACATTTCTATCGTCCCCACGATATATATCGTCATATCGCCCAGCACTAATTCAGGTCTTCCTGGCTGCCAACCTCCTCACTGGTGCTTGGTTGGGACATTTCGAGCAGTTTCAGAGGTGTCAACTATTTTTACTTCATTACTTGGCACCTGGTTTAAAAACTTGGGGCTCAATAAAAACCACATGGTAGTTGTGGCACCTTAGGGCAGACATTTTGGAGGGACTTCCCTTTTAATTAATCCTTATATTGTCCTCCATACATCAAAAGCTAGAATGGCAATGATCATTAATAGATGTACTTTTAATTTAGCAGTTTCCACATAAATAAACCACTCTTTTTATATGCTTTCAGCTCTGCTCATGTCTCACACTGTTCAATTTCTTTTTCCTCTTTTCGAGGTTGTGTGTATTTTGTAAATATTTGTTATCTTATGGCATCTTTACACAGCAAAGGCGGCACAGAAACCAAATCTGAAGCGGCATAAAACCACGGAAATGTGCATTTACACAGACTGCTCAATGCTGCTCTGAAGCGGCATAAATGCATTTACACAGGAATTAAAATTGCGGGAAACATAGCCTATACCATTTAAGGTAACCACACTTTTAATATTAGTTTCAACAAAAACAAATGCTATAAAATTAAAGAACAAATAATATAAAACAAAATTAATACACACGTCATTTTTAAAATGTAACGGCATTAAATTTAAATTTCCTGCGAGTGCTACAGTGTATCGTGCGCTGGACGGTTTGACAAAATGTTAGCTTCTGTGGTATTGACAGTTATTTTCTTTTTCTTAACAAAATTGTTCCAGTTGGAAAAAACACTTAAAAGAAATTATGATTTACTGCATCGGGAACATCGCCGCACGATTAAAAGAGGCCGAAATGTGTTTCAAAGAGCCAGGAAGTCACTCAGGCGCAGGCACAACAAAAGAAAACTGACAGGGGAGACAGCAGATGTCGCCAGACCGTCATGTGTGGGTGAAATGTCGTCCGCAAGGAGATGTTTTTTGGAAAGTAACGGTACAAAATTACTGCGATACTGACTGGGTTAAGCATTTTAGGATGACTCGAGATACTTTTATGTCATTTGCTAATGAACTCAAACCAGCTCTACAAAAGCAGGTTACAAATTGGCGAAAGCCAATTGATTTCAGACGACGACTTGCCGCTGTGATTTGGTGGTTTGCTACACCCTGTGAGTACAAGACTGTGGCTGAATTGTTCGGCATTGGCGAGGCCACATTGTGTAAACTCATTCGTGAAGTCTGCCGTGGAATTAAACGATTAATGCTTAGAAAATACATTCACCTTCCATACGGCCATGAACTTGAACACATATTGTCTGGTTTTGAATAGCTATCAGTCACATATTTCAATAGCCGTGGCACCGGCTTCCTTTAAAATATGTTTGATGATTGCGTCTTATGCGCCGCTCTCGCTCCACACCCCAGATGCTGCCTGTTAGTATATGCGAGAGCCAGGGGC
>NC_133362.1:60533433-60595803 GCF_049309525.1 Garra rufa
CATGGTATTACTGTGCTCAATTGGCCTGCCAACTCTCCTGACCTGAACCCCATAGAGAATCTGTGGGATATTGTGAAGAGAAAGTTGAGAGACGCAAGACCCAACACTCTGGATGAGCTTAAGGCCGCTATCGAAGCATCCTGGGCCTCCATAACACCTCAGCAGTGCCACAGGCTGATTGCCTCCATGCCACGCCGCACTGAAGCAGTCATTTCTGCAAAAGGATTCCCGACCAAGTATTGAGTGCATAACTGAACATAATTATTTGAAGGTTGACTTTTTTGTATTAAAACACTTTTGTTTTATTGGTTGGATAAAATATGCTATTTTTTTGAGATAGGAATTTTGGGTTTTCATGAGCTGTATGCCAAAATCATCAATATTAAAACAATAAAAGGCTTGAACTACTTCAGTTGTGTGTAATGAATCTAAAATATATGAAAGTCTAATGTTTATCAGTACATTACAGAAAATAATGAACTTTATCACAATATGCTAATTTTTGGAAAAGGACCTGTATATAAACAGATTAATACAGACAACTACATAAGACTATTAGTCTGAACAGATAGAAATATGTGATTTGTAGTCACAGAACAATAAATAATAATAAAAAAATCTGTATATAACTAAAAATACATTTTCTACAATACAATACAATTCTAAAATTGCAAAATAAATGTATTCAAACATTCATTTGTTGATGAACAGTACTTATTTTTTTTCATGCTTTAACATTTTAGGCTTCTGAACTTAAAGAAGCTCTTTTACTTCGTTGTCGGACCAGTTGTTTCCCCTATTAGTAGACATTTTTAAATTAACGTTAAGCAAAACAAATGGAGCTAGCTTAATGTAGGCTACGTGTTTTTGGCTGGAACTGACAGGCGTCCTTTGGGTTGTCATGACAACGGCGCTGCTTAGAGTGGCACTGTTTCGTGTTTCATTTACACTGAATCAAAAAAGCATTGCGTCGCCTTTGATACAAGGGCCTGAGGTGGGTCAGACCCGGCATATTTTAGGTCGGCTTTTATGCGGCATTGCGTCTTTACACTGAATTCTGAGCAGACACAGACCCACTTTAGAGCCACCTTAAATCGGCTGTGTAAAGATGCCATGTGTGGCTTGGGTCCCTTTTTCTTGCAGAGTTTAGCTCCAACCTTGATCAAACTTACCTTCCTTCAATTATCAGTGAATTTCTTTCATTCAGTTAATCAACCTTGATTAGCTTAATCAGGTGTGCTAGATTAGGGAGTTAAACTCTGCAGAAGAGTGGACTTTGAAAACCTGTGTGGAAAATGCCTAGTCTATGTGGATATTTTTTGTGCAGCAGATGAATCCCTGCTGGAGTCCCAACTGCCAAGCATATCACGACCCCTTGAAGGTATTTTACTAAAATTCACCATATTATATTTATTGTAATTATTTTTCTAGTTAGAGTAAAATTTTGTTTTTATGCCACAGTTGCTTCGCAGCTCCTGATCGAAGAGCCTCAATATTCTAACTCAGCAACAAAGAGTAAGTCAAGTTTTGATTTTTCACACTAAAATAATATTGTACAGTCAAGGAGCAATCTGCAATATTACTTAACAGGCTATCGCACAAAAGTCTTACAAAAGCTCCAAGAGATTGTTGAGAACCAGCAAGACATCCTGGCTATGCAGAGACGAATACTGGCTACTTGACGGTGACAGAGGAAGACGTGGTATTCCTGGAAAATGGACCGTGTCAAACTGTGGAGGAACTGCAGATCCTTGACAGAGAATTGGAAAACAAAGAAAAAAGGGCCAAAAGGGTAATACATCCATGATAAAAAAAAAAAACATTAGGAAACAATACCGAGTATATAAAACTATGCTGCACATCCATTATATTTCCTTTTTCCACTTTTAAGACATATTATAGCCCTGCATTTCAACCCGTCATAGGCCAATTTTCTTCAGTTATGTTCAACTCTAATAGCTATTCTGCATATTGCACTCTTTTTGTTTGTTTGTTTTCAAAGAAACCTTAACATAGGCCTATACCTAACAGAATCTGCAAAATATTAATAATGCAAAAAATAATAAAAACAAGAAGGATTATAAATTAAGTTGTTTCCCTAAAGCTTTTTTACATAACAGATGTTTACATAGTCCACAAGACAATATCTGAATTTAATCCTGGCTTAATAAAAGCCCTGTCTGTGAAACATATATATATATATATATATATATATATTTACTAGAACTGAGGTTAGAATAAATAAATAAACAAACAAACTTACCACACATACATACATACTCTTACATTATCTTTATTCATTTAAAAACTATAATGGCATTAGAGTATTAGAGTGGTTTCAGAAGAAAATACCTTTTCACATATGAATGTGAACAAAACATTGCCCATGCTGTTTCCATTCAAACGACATCAAAAATCTTTCAGCAGCTGTCATGATGTCATGTTCTTTTATTATAAATAACAGTCTTTCTTTCTTTCTTTTAAACAGAATAACTACCTTCGGTCTCTTGGGGGAATAAACCCAGGTGCGTCCGTGCGCAAAATGTTGCGCAAGGTTGCAACAAACAATGTCCTTGGAGCCTACAGCCTTAAAGGGAAAAAAAAAAAACTTTCAAGGTTTAAGGATTTGTGATATAATTATAGGCAAGTTATCAAAAAAAATTTTTTATCAAACATGTTTAAAAGTAGTTTTGTTTTTGTTTTGTTTTTTGTACAATTTTTTCATAAACTACCTTCTTTATTATTATTGCTACTTCTAGGAGCAATGCAAAGACTCTATGAAACCATGAAGGCCAGTGAGGTTGAAGACCTAATTTCAATGGCGCTAAAATTTGCACCACACCGGCATTTGAAAAGGTAAGTAATACTGTAATTTTTGTTTTGATTTTCAACAATTCAGTGGGCCTCATGCAAAATCAAAATCTTCCTCGTGTTATTTTTGACATGACCCACATTAGAAAGTATAGTTACTAGATGAGTGTAAAAACAATTTTTGCAGTGAATATCATAACATCAGTCTACAAGACATCAGCTGCACACAGAACCAAAAATTAACACTCGCCAAGCACCAAATGCGAGTAAAATTCAGCGTTGGCGTGTAAATGAAACCGTGTCAATGGCCAGTGTGTTTCCCAAATGGGTACAATCTTGCTTAATTTAAAGCCCGACTCACACTACAGGAGTTTTAGCCTGATTTTGCCCCGATTTTCCCATCCTGAGAATCGGAGCAAAAATCTTGTCAAGCACCTCGATCGGCCCCGATCAAATCAAACATGTTTGATATTTAAGATTTTAAATCGCGTTGATGACGCTATGTGCTTAAATCAGTACTTTTACAACAGCCAATGCATGACCGCAAAACACGGGTCGTTCGATAGTGGAGATGGAGGAAACTGCTGCTTGAGTTTTTGTTGTATTAACACTGTCTTGTCTGTATAATGTGTCGAAAACGTACCACAAATGTAAGGAGAAACAGGAGCTGTGCTGAGCTGAAATTGTCTCAGTTTTGAATAGGGCTGTGACGGTGGCAGATTTTTACCACAGCGGTGGCGCAGTGTTTTATAAACATATATACATTATAACGCTTGTCTACAGAGCCCTATATATAAATACATATGTATATAATTTTGAAACGCAAAATAAATGAGGCTCAAACATTATTAACAAAACGTGCCTGTTTATTTTAGCACTTTAGTCAGTGAGCAAGCAGCCTTAAAAAAACGCTCAAATAAATCGAAGAAATAATATATTTAAATAAGAAAGTAGCCTAAATACGAATGTTAAATAGGCTATTAAACAAACATTCGTTGCAAAAATGTCAGACGTCTCATCAGAACTACTGGCCCGAGTCCGTCTTTTTCCACTTTCTCTTCCCCGTTACACAGCTGCTGTCTTTAATAGCAAAGTGATTACATTTATTTTCGTTTCTTTAGTTTATAAAGTTAATTTATAGATATATTTGGAACACTTTTTGTTTGTTCAATTCAAGTTTTTTTTTTTTAAGTAATGACTAAGCGACCCGCGGCAGACAGATCAATTTAGCCTTCTCAAGTCATCACGATTTAAATTAAAATCCATATATATATATATATATATATATATATATATATATATATAAATGTGTGCTAATAGGCACATATGCAATCGTTTGTGGAGATTGAAAGCTGGAGCGCGCTTTAGGACATGGATTCACCGGTGCAATGTGAAACTTCATTTTTGCACATAAAGGTAAGAGTAATATATCATCCAGAATTTTAAAGGGTCTACCTTAGTTTGTGTGTACTCAGCATTAACAAAACTTGCTTTTGAAGAAAACAAACAGGATACGCTTTCTGATGTCTTGGTGTTAAACAGGAGCGCTTCACAATAATTAACCGAAACCCAGGTAATTGCCTCACAGACACGATTAATTTATCTATAGAAAGCTTTAAATTATTACTTAACTACTATAAAAGTAAATAATTCAAATCGAAAACAAAACTCTTTCATTAGCTATAGGCCTAATCCATAAAGATGCCTTTAGGTTTTAAAAGTGAGCAGATGGCGAGTCAGGATCGTCAACTTCATCTTTGCGACACTGACTCAGAAAATACTAATTTATTAGTTATTATTATTATTAATTCAAATATCTCCTTAATTTTTGCCCCGACACATTCATGGTAATTACTTTTTCTGGGGCCACTGAGACCATCACAGCCCTAGTTTTGAACATACCAGGTGAGTGCAGAAAGCTGCTTGCACAAGTTAACCTATGTAAACATTAGTTGCTGAAATGGAGATTGGCTGTGTGAGATCAGGAGGCATGATAATCCTAATAATATCTTGTAGTGTGTGATGTGCCACGATTTTCAAATCTTGTAGTGTGTGCATGTTTAAGATTTCAGGTAAGATTATCTGCGAAGATTCTCCTTATGTGTGTGCTGCAACCAGATTTCATAATCGGTTAGGATTTTAAAACTCCTGTAGTGTGAGCCGGGCTTAGTTTCATTTTATTGTCATCTTTACTGACTCCTTATTCTGTCACCCTTACTTTAAGTCCTGACAGTAAGGACGACAGAATAACATGACAGTAAGGAAGACTGAACTTCCACAGTAAAGATGAGAGAACAAAACGACAATAAGGATGACAGCAAAAATGACAGAGAAAAAGATGGCAGGACGACAGAATAAGACTATGTCAACAGAACACATCATATCAACATATAACAATTTACATGAACAAGCAGGCAATGACTGTAGTGAAAGACACATGTATAGTACAAAGCAGTCGACTCATTTTGGCACAAATGGAATCCTATTATAAACACCTTTATCATTTATTTCAGTAATACACCTGACATTGGTGAAGTAGAGGCACTTACCTATGTTGCTGGGTGGGTGGTCCGTAAGTTGTCCGAAGACCCTGCCATAAATTCCTGTGAGGACTGTGAAAAGTTTTTGGTTATGTCCAATGACACCGACCACAACTACCACCGAAACCATGAAGCTGGCCACTTCATCAACACAAAAAAATACACCAGCTCTTCTAATCTGGTCAGACCTTCTGACCTGATGAAAAAAGTTTTGGGAAGTTGTGAGAGTACAATAAAAAAAAAGCTCTACCCAAAGTATGGGGGAAAAGGACATCACAAAAAAATTACCTGAGAAGTGGCAACTTATTCAGTGATGTTGAGCACTACCATCCAAGACACGCAGAGGATATAAAAAGAATACTCCTTAACAAATTTGTGATGTGTCGGATTGGGGCCGAGTTGTCCAGACGAAACCAAGTGGCACTGGCAAAAAGGAAAAGGGGCCCCAAACAAGCAAAAAGACCTTACCGGGTGGCGAAAACTTAACTGTTTTCTAACGTGAAAAATCTAACCAGTGTGATTACTGGTGTAACTTAAGTATTTCTCCACTACTCTGGATACAATGGTCCATTGGCTAGCTGCCTATACTTTGTATATATATTTGTTAATTAATTTGTATATTTTGTTGCTTGTAAAACTGAGATTCTTTAATTATATTTACTGTAATAAAATGTCCAAAACTTTACCTCTTTGCAGCCTACTATATGAGCCTGTTTACAGCCTGTATCTCGACTTGCCACCGACATATGCGCCTGCCTCAGGCGCGATGCTCCGTTATGGATTTAAAGGGAGAAATATTAACGCGTATACATATCTATGATATAACAGATAAGGTGGCAAATGGGTAAATAAGTGTGTAATTGCACGATCTGTTGGCTCATTCTCATTGGTTACGTTAACAAAAAAAACAGTTACATTCTACATATTTGCTACCTTATCTGTTTTATTTCTACCTTTAAATCCACTAGTTATGGCGGTGGCAAGTCGAGTAACAGCTATAGCGGAAGCTGCCACTGCCACAGAAAGATTTTAATCCCTCCCCTTACCTTATCAATGTCCCTGTCACTCGGCCAAATCACCCAAATAACTTAATGTTCAATCCTTTGAATTAACCCTTTCATAAAGCATTATACGACACTTATAATATCAAATTCAAATCTAAATGTGACGCCCCCGAACTCAACATGGAAATTATCCGTTTAACATTGCACAACATGTCAATAACCGTCAAACGGATTGAACTGTCACAAAGAACACTCGAGTCTGGACCGAGCCCCTCCTCCGGAGAATCGTCATTCTATAGCGATCGATGATTGGCTCTTTTGACTAGAAGGCGGGGCTTCCTGCTAGAGCAGCCATATTGACCGTTGCATTTTTCCCCATTCAAAACTACACGAGTGACATGTCTTTGGTATTCTATAGTCTTTGATATAAAGTTATAAAAATAAAAAAAAAATAAGGCAAAAAATAGATTAAAAAAGTACTGTTATGTCCAAAATGTCTCTTTATCTTGTTCCTCTAAGCAAAATCACACAGAGAGCCATGAAGTAGCAGTCTATTTAAAATGTCTTTACCTCCTTTCTCCTGCAAGGTATTTCTCTTAGTTTTGTTTTTGTTGTTTGATGTTATCTTCTCCAACATGAATATCCTGTTTTGAGAGTTTTCCTTCTCTCTCTTTCTTTTCCTTGGAGGCAGTTGTATGACCTTTTGGGCCACTCTCAGTCAGCTGTCCTCTTTCTTCTTAAAATAACATTAAAGATAAAACAATCAGGAGCTAATTGTCTTGCTGCTGCTCCACGGAATCACACACTCTCTCTCTCTCTGTCTGTCTGTCTGTCTGTCTATCTGTCTGTCTGTTAAAGTATCTATCTATCTCTGTCTGTCTGTTTTGTCTACACGCATCAGAATTTTATCTGTTCAAGCACTAACTGAACTACTTTTACATCTCCTGCTTTTCAGGACTCAACTTGTAGCCATGCACTTCAATGAGAACAGTCAAAGACCACAAGCAATGACAGCTGCAGGGGACCCCCAATGGCTCACACAGTATCCACGCTACAGAAGAGGAGAGTACACAGTACGACTTCCGAAAAGAAATCCCATATATATATATATCTATCTGTCTGTATGTCTATCTAATTTTCTCTCTCTCTCTCTCTCTCTCTCTCTCTCTCTCTTTCCCTCTCTATATATGTATCTATCTGTTATGTGCAAAATGTTTTTTTTTTTTTTATGTTTTGCAGAATATGTTGACAGGTTGCAGGATCTGCTTTTTGAAAGTGTATTGGAGTAGCCACAACTGTTTCAGGACACTCTAAAAGGATTAAAAGTTCCTGAACATCTCTGCACAGTTTTAGAGACCTATAAAGAGTGAAGCTGTTGCACAGCACACATCACGATTCAGAACAATTCCAGTCTGTGGAATTTATTTAAAATAAATAAATTACATTCACAAAATGCATGGTGAAGTCTTTATTTTAGTCAAGGGGAGGGAGTTGAAAACCGCTATAGGTTCCAGTATTGTCTGTGAACTGCTCTCTGATGCGGGTAACAGCACACGAGGGAATCACCACCCTGATGTGTCGGCTGAGGTACCCCCAACACCACCGGACAAAATTTCTATATGCCAGGTATCTGTAGCAACTGAAAATAAGTGTTGTTATAGCTTGTATTGATTATTGTGTAAAATGCTAACTATACAGTAAACGGATGGCAATAAGTGAAATGCTATTTTGAGTCCAGGTAAGACTGTTACTAACCTATTAAGAACAGTGTCTTCCATATCACAGAAGAGCTGGCAATATGTGCCAAACACAATCTGCCCCACCAACCTAATCACATCTGTGCATCACCTATATGTCAGAAAGTAAAATTAATAATGAAATAACTAAAAAAGATTTGTAAAAGAACTTTGGTATATTAAAGTGGATGGATAAAAAGATAGCTGGTCCATAAACAATGTAATACATTTAGTTTGCCTATATATGGTCAGAAATCGCACCCTTCATATATGTATATATGTATATATGTGTGTGTGTGTGTGTGTGTAAACACCTTCATATTAGTAAATCACGTATTGCTTTGACAATTATTAGGCAATACAATGGAAAGCTTTTTTTATTTACCTGTGCTACCTCCCTACAGCATACGTTTTCTCTTGGAGACAGCATGGTGCAGCGACCGCAAAGTACACCTGTTGCAAAATTATTCTACGTTTATGAGTGAAAATGTTATGCCAATTTTAAGTCGGACTTGTGCTTGTATGAGGGTTTTTGGTCGTCTTTTATTAGTTACCATTCCAACACATCTCCCATCCGCGCTGCCCCAGGTTCGTCAAAAATTTCCTCCGCAGTCCCGGCAGGGGCTAATGGTTCAAATAGATAGGGCTGGGGACCTGCACCGCTATCCACCGTGTCTCCATTTAGCCCTGGGGATTCAGGAGGAGAGAAGTCCTCCACTTCAGCAGAGCCCTGCGTACTGCTGCTACTGCAAACGTCAATGTCACTGTCCATCTACATTATGAGTATTAAGTGGGCGCGTAGATCTGGGCTACGTATGGAACTTTTTTTTCAACATAACATTATTTTCAATCATTTATACATTATATACACATTTATAGTGTGCATATAAACATAATTATATTTATTGTGATAAAAATAATTGTGTATGTACAGTTATATTTTTTTAATGGAATTACGATTAATCTAATATATGCAACATGGTGTTCAATTAATTTTTAAATAAGGAACAAACGGCTGTCAGTGCATTTCACTGTAATTTAACTTTGCCAGCTAAGCTTTTCCACAGGTTTTATCTCTGAATTTTAGTCCTAGTCGGTATGGGCCATTGACAGCTGACACTTGCTCACCCCCCTGCTTCTTCCTTGCCTTGCCCTGCCCTGCCACGCCCACTCCCCTCCCTTCTGCTCGCAGCCATCCACGCCCATTTAAGTTGCATTCTTCCAAAAAATTCTGAGGTAGACTTGAGCTGAAAGAGGGGGGTTTCGTAACCCTTTAAATGAATTTCATGAAAGTTGATCAATGTTTTTCACATTACTAGTGTTTGTAAGAGGCTTTTCAATAATTACGGCCTATACAGCCCCTCATATGAAGTGAATCAAAACCTTTCATCAAAGTCCTAAAACCACACAAAACAACTAAAAACAACAAAAAAATTTTGATCCACTTTCAATGTCAACTACAGCAGACATAGATTTGTAAGTACGTACAGCACAGACACACACACACACACACACAAAAATCTTAATATGCTCATACCATTTGGGTCGATTTCTATTTCGTCAAGTTTCTTTCCTTTGAATTCAGTCAATGTTCCCTTTTCCATTGCCATCAGGACCTTGCTCATTTTGGCAAGCTGCAGCGTCCCCTCTGGTAATCGGTAGTATTGTCTGTGAATTCTTATTTCGTGACCCAAAAAGTCAGCGAGTTGGTCTGCTTCGTTTTCATTAAGGTTGAGAATCTTCGACATGGTTGCTTTGTGTTTTCTCAGCTTAGTTGATGATAGTGCTTCAGGATTCTTTATGCCACATTCATGAACATTCTCCTCCTCTGTAGGCTGACATTGCTCCAGGTCTGGCTAACATGAAGGGATTCTCAGTTGGAACGCCACAAGCCTCACGTGTTTCAGCGAGCAGCTCCATGGCAGAAACCATAGAAGGCTTGAGGAGCACAGGGACCTTTCTCCCTCGTTTACCACGGACCTCAACTCTGAGAAATAGCTGTGTATGCACTTCACCAAATTCAGAGAGACAGATGGCAATATCTTCATGTAGCTCGGAAGAATCCCTGCTTTTAAAAGCTGACAGAAGCATCCGTGATACCTCACCTTCTCTTTGTCTGTTAAACAGGATCACTTGAGACAATGTGACCTTGGCAAGAGCAGCGTAGCTGTCTGCAGAACTTGGGCAATATCTTAGCTTACTGAGCAACTTATCGTGTTTCTCCTCCAGATGAGCATGCAGGACTTTGACATCCTGAGTGAAAGCAATGATCTGTGGTACATTCCACTTGGCTTCTTTCAGTGTAGTAATAGCACCAGCAGAAATGTATTCATTCCATCTTGCCTGATGTATTTTTCTGAAGTCTCGAGCGCACGCGGCACGCTCATGATCACCGTACATCATGGCGTTGCTCTCGACAATGTTACTGATTTTGTTTAATAAATGGCCAAGTTTGAGAGCTAAAGAAGGAATGCGTTACGAGTTCTTCTCTTCATTGTATCCAGATACAACTTTAACAGCTGATATGACATGCTTGAAGTTTGCTGGTATGATGAAGTCAGCCATTGATCTCAATGGGGTAATCTTTCTTGCTTCAAGAAGCAATCTGCCAACTTTTCTCATCTTTTGTCTTATGTAGTCATGTTTGGTCACATCAGACCCCATTCTGTTGAACATGTGCTCGCCCAGCTATATGATGCATATATCAGAATGAACTACATGGTAAACCTCATCAGATTCATTAAGGAGACTATTTTCTTGAAACTTTTGCTCACCTCTAAGCCGACTGGTGTTTTCAGAGCGCACAGAGATCTAACTCTTTTTCTGCCCTGGGATTCATCATCTTTTGGTTTCAGTGGACAGTTTTCCATATGTTTCCAAAGGCTATGTTTGTTGTAAAGGCCTTGGCAGTAGATGCAGTGAATAAATTCTTTGGCCCCTTTCTTCTTTTTTGGACGGTAGCAGGCAACCATCTCCCCATGTCCCTGTCTCACCACATCGGTGTTGTGGGCAAAGTTGCCCTGTTTTCTAAGGAGGTTTAACTGCAGTCATCGTTCTTTGTTTGTTTTTTTTTGGAAATGCTACAGCCTTTGCGACTTCTACTTCATTGCAATGGATAAACTCGAGGTTTCTTGCCATTTTTGAGTATGACTTACTGCAGTTAAGGCAATACTGCTTCTTGTTGTATGTCTTGCCTTTCTGCCTTGGAGATGGCACTGATTGAATAAAAGTCCTATCACTAGGCACAGTATCTGTCTCATCAGTTTGGCATCTCATCCTTTTTGGTGATGTTGCTGTTATACATTTACCCGACGAACAACCTTTCTCTTTAACTTCGGCTTTTGAAAAGAGCTTTCTAGAAGCACAAGCATGTGATTCATCTGAGCTGCTTTCAGCTATGTCATGTCCAGAAGAACTACCATCTGATCCATCGGAGCTGATTTTGGGTTTTGTAGTCAACATCACTGTAGTCTGTCTCGCTGTTGCCACTTTCTGAATACTGAATGAGAGAATTAACATTTAATACAAAATGTTACTATTATATTGAAGGGTCACTCCACCCCAAAATGAAAATGTTGTTAATCACTTAGCCCCATGTCATTCCAAACCCGTTCCAAAATCTTTGATCGTTTTCTGAACACAAATGAAGATATTTTTGATGCATTCTGATAGCTCTTTGACCCTCTCATAGACAGCAATGTAATTAACATGATCAACATCCAGAAACACAGCAAGGAGATGGATAAAATAATCCATGTGACATCAGCGGTTCAAGCTAAATTCTATAAAGCTACAAGAATAATTTTGCATGCACAGAAAAAAAGCTACTTTATTCAACAATACATCTCCTCCGCATCACCCTAGTGCCATTTTGATGAATATCACCTGAATGCAAACAGTGTACATTTTTTGTACATCTCTTATTACATTACATATGTGACCCTGGACCACAAAACCAGTCTTAAGGTTAAATTTTACGAAACTGAGATATATACATCATATGAAAGCTCAATAAATAAGCTTTCTATTGATGTATGGTTTGTTAGGATAGGACAATATTTGGCCGAGATACATCTATTTGAAAATCTGAAATCTAAGGGTGCAAAAAAATCAAAATACTGAGAAAATCACCTTTAAAGTTGTCCAAATTAAGTTCTTAACAATGCATATTACTAATCAAAAATTACATTTGGATAGGTTTACAGTAGGAATTTTACAAAAAATCTTCATGGAACATGATCTTTACTTAATTTCCTAATGATTTTTGACATAAAATAAAAATCAATAATTTTGACCCATACAATGTATTTTGGCTATTGCTACAAATATACCCCAGCGACTGGTTTTGTGGTCCAGGGTCACATATAGATTTAAAGCAGCTTTACAAAAAATCTGTTTCATTTAAACACTTGGTTCTAATAAACAGGGAATCTAGCATCAAATAGATACATTTCCTATCAAATATTTAAGTCCTATTAAGTAGCCATAAGTCATTGTCAAGGAAATAAAATGTCCATCAGCGGTGAAGTTTTGGTGGAAACCTTAAAAGGAAGCAGACTCATCCAGGACCCATATTTTATTGCCATTAAAAAAAACTGATCATGTGCAGTAGTTACAATTCTTTTCAGTCATGAATAAAATACTAGGCTAGGGTATAATATGTGTTATGTCAGTGCTTGAACAAAGAGATGTCTTAAATCTAGACTGAAACACATCATACAGTCCAAGAGATCTCTGCTGGAGCTTGTTAAGAGAATTACCTTTCCTGACAATGTAAAGCAAAGTGTTCTTGATATATGAATAGACTTGCTATATTATATATACTTTAGTATATTTTCTAAATTATATTACAATTACTATTAATTATATATATATATATATATATATATATATATATATATATATATATATATATATATATATATATATATACACACACACACACACACACACACACTCCCCGTGAGTAATCTTTTTCCCCAACAGACTAATTCTAAACACACACATTTGTTTTGCAGGCGGTTCATCGGGATCAATCCTGAAAAGGGCACCAAGGCTGGAGGAGTCATGTCGAAGCAGGAAGGTCACGCAAAAAAAAAAAGAAAACTGTGAATCCTCGCGTCTCCAGTCTCCTGAAAAAGTTGATGGATTTTGAGTGGGACTTTATATAAGTAACACACCACATACACATCACACATGCATCTCACACACACACACATGCACACACTCACATTACACATGCATCACACACATTCGCATCTTGCGCACACTCATATCACATAAATTGTACATGCATCCCGTACACGCGCACACATATATTTATTGTTTCACACACACATTTTTTCAACTCATAAACATTTACTCAGTTGTTCTTTAAGTTTTTCTTTAAGTTGTTTATTTATTCTCTGTGTCCAGAGTTCTTTTTTTTTGAACAGCCTGTATGACTTGGACAGTCATCAGAATAATTGGTTAAAGACTTTTTAAACTTGTTAAAACTTTTTAAACCAACTGATATCATTTATACAGTTGAAATGTACATGTATTGTAATACATAATTTTTGAGCTTTGTTTTGCCATTTGTTTTTCATTTTGTCAGAGTCTGATTTGGGGAATATTTTAAGTTTATTTATGATTTGACCAATTTTTCCCTATAAATAGCTGAAATGTCAGTGCTTTTCTTTACTGTTATGTAGGCTTTTTTTCAAGAAAGTTATTTCAAAGTTTAATAAAACAAGAAATGTTTTGAAACAATACTTCAAAGCTGCTTTTGTTCAGTTACATTTCAAGTCACAAGTCACTGGTTCAAAGGGTACACTTATACACTGTAATAATACATGGTGTTTTGTAGTAAGACTGCTAAGGGCGATTTATTAAATCATTTAAAAAAAAATATTTGTATGTATTATGCACTTTGAATTTAGAAACAGCGTTATGCTGTAGTTGCAAAAACAGTCTATAACTGTAAATTTCACCAACACCAAGACAGTTTATATAACTTATTTTACAGTTACTTGCTGGCAACCGTGCTGCCAGTTATTTACTGTTTTTTTAGTAAACAGTATCCAACTGTAATTTTAATTAACAGTAAAACACTGTTAATTTTACAGTGCCTTGCTGGCAACCGTGCTGCCAGTTCTTAATTTTTTAGAGTGCACGAACAAAACAAGAACTTGAAATTCTAGGAGTATCTCAATCTGGTGACACGTACACTCTTCTGAGCACTGAAGACGAAGTCTACAAAGTTTCAGCTGAGTTCTGCAATGGAAACCTAACCAGTATCATTGAGGAATTACCCATGAAAATTATAGTGGAACATATTAACAATCGTTTGCATCATGTCTCCAAGCCAACATACTGTTATGCTATTTAAACTTATTATTATTACGTTGGCTTGGAGAGCCAACATACTGTTATGCTACTTTTTTCTGAGACTACATTTTATAAACGCATCTCCCCCTAGGCCTTTAATGCCACAAGCCCCAAACTTGGCAGATACCTGGGCCCTGATGTGAAGTTAGTTGCTATATCTTTTTGGACTGATCAGACTTACAGTTTATATATTATTAATTTTTGAATATGAAAAATTTCCCATAGACTTACATGGGCTGAGAAAAAAATGCACCCTCTAAAGGAGCAATTCCACTCCACTGGAGGGGAGGGACTCAAACCTCTTACTTACAGTTACTCTGAAATCGGTAGAAAAAGAAAATAAATACCGCCTTTAAAATTAATTTAATCCAATCCACCCATCAGAACGCATCAAGAGCTGAATTCAGCTGTTTGTGAGCTGTTTTATTTAAAACAGCTCAAGAAAAATGCAACAGAACTGTACAAACAGCTCACTGCAGAGGCTCAGCATGCTGGGAACACCACAAAGTTTTCTCATTCGTGTTCTTAATCTGAATTTGTGGGGTCAGTCAGGAATGGCTGGAGGTCACTCTGAATAAGATCATTTTGTAAGCCAGTTAGCACAGTATGAAGGAACATGGTTTGAACTAAAGCTGGGTCATATTTTAGGCCAGACTCATCTTCTTGTGAAGCGAACTGAATTTTTTGTCTCAGATTAAGAACACGAATGAGAAAACTTTGTGGTGTTCCCAGCACGCTGAGCCTCTGCAGTGAGCTGTTTGTATAGTTCTGTTGCATTTTTCTTTTGATAGTGAGAGCGGAGGATTCTTCGTAATGTTGGAAGAGTGAGGTCTGCTTTGCCCTCAAGATAACTACGCAACTGAAGCCCAGGCCTGATGGCTCGGATGACTGAATCAATAATATCTTGTTCTAGGTAGCCTTACAAACGTTACTTTGTGGTTGCTGCTTTCCTAGTTTTCTGTTTGTTTCCTCAACCCCAGCACACCGTGAGAGTCATGTTTAGTTAATTAATTATTCCCTGCTGCATCTGAGTTTAATTATCCTGTGTATTTAAGTTCCTGCTTGTCCCTTCCTTTTTGTCCGGTTTTAAATGTCTTTATGTTGTGTTGGATGCATGTTCCTCTGCTTACCTTTCTGGATTACCCTTTGTGGATTTTATTAAAGAGCTTTCATTTAATTCTCATCTCTGTGCATTGCATACACACAGTTGTGACACTATGAAGGTAAAAATGATACAAGACTATAAGTTGAACAAAAAGAAGTGGACCACGTGATGAAATCAAGGCGAAAGCTGATAGGTTCTTAAAGTACGGACTTTGACTAAGATTGTAGTGGCTGAAAGTGCAAAGAGTGAATAAGATTTTTTTTGTGAGCAGTCTGTGTTTAAAAATGACAGAAGTGTGTAATTTGGCAACAGAAGAAGTGCTGTACAAATGAGAATTCCATGAAGTGTTTGAAGTATGTGCTAAAAGTGATGAGTTGTAAAATGTAGCTTGGCTGGGTAGCCAACAGAAAATAGATATAATGGGCTGATGAGACGCTATTTGTGCTTGGATAGAGGAGGAAAATGTGTTACTGCTGAATACAATTGTTTAAAAAAAAAAAAATGATATTCTTTATTTAATGTATAATTAACAAGAAAATGATAGAAGGCCAACTGCTAAGGATTGTTTGAAACAGTACGTATATCTATTGTACATATAGGCTACTGGAAGCACAACAAAGAATGAACTGTGCTGATTAAAAAACAGACCTGTGCAAAACTAGAATAATATTTTCAAGCCTCTCCTGATAGAGTCCATAAACGTAAACAGATATTACAACATTAAATTGCGATTAAGTAAGCAAGAAGATAAAATACACTTGAAAGTGTAAGTCATTTTGTTCAGTTTAATTCATTTATAATCTTTCAGTTACATTGTTGCTTTTCCCAGCAAGGTAAAAGTTTGACTAATATCTTGATTCAGAAAAATCAACACATACTCTACATAGTCAAAATTTGAGGGAATCTACTGTAATCACTCAATATTTGAAACAACAGTAAAGCAGATGGTCAGGTATGGCCACAGTACAAAAAAAAAAAAATTATGGTGAAACAAAAAGAGATGAAGGATGCATGAAGGTGATCAGATGTAGCCCACATTCAGTTCCAGTGTGAACATAGACTTGATTTCACACAGCTTTTTTTACTTTAACATTGAAACTCTTTCCACACTGTTCACAGGTGTAAGGTTTCTCTCCAGTGTGAATGCTCAAGTGAACCCTGAGGTTTCCTTCTCTTGAACAACTCTTTCCACAGTGATGACACATGAAAGGCTTTTCTCCAATGTGAGTTACTACATGAGTCTTAAGATGTTCCCTCTCTGTGAAACTCTTTTTGCACTGATGACATTTAAAACTCTTCTTTCTTGAGTGAACCTTTATGTGCTTATTAAGGTTTGCGCTGTGTCTGAAACTCTTCCCACATTGATCACATTTAAATGGACTCTCTCCAGTGTGAATTCTCATGTGAGTCTGGAAGTTTACTTTATACGTGAAACTCTTTCCACACTGAGGGCAGGTGAAAGGTTTCTCTCCAGTGTGAATTCTCATGTGGAGAGTAAGCGTACTTTTCTGTGTAAAACTCTTTCCACACTGAGGACATACAAACGGCTTCGTTTCGGTGTGAATGATCATGTGAGTCTCAAGAACTCCATTTCGCGTGAAACTCTTCCCACACTGTTTGCAGATGAAAGGCTTCTCTCCAGTGTGAATTCTCATGTGGACAATAAGATTTTTTTTCTGCGTAAAACTCTTTTCACACTGAGGGCAGGCAAAAGGCTTCTCTCCAGTGTGAGTTTTCATGTGGGCCTTAAGGTTTTTTTTCTTTGTGAAACTCTTTCCACACTGAGGGCATATTAACGGCTTCTTTTCAAAGTGAATTTTCATGTGAGTCTTTAGATCTCCATTTCGTGAGAAACTCTTCCCACACTGTTGGCAGCTGTAAGGTCTCTCTCCAGTGTGAATTCTCATGTTAGAATTAAGGTTTGTACTTTGTGTTTTTATATTTTTTTCTGACGAGGAAGTCTTTTTATTTTGTGAGCAACTAATTGATTTTTCTTCAGTTTTGAAATCATGTTTCTCATTTTGATCTTTCTCTTCTGTTTCATTGAGTTCTTGACTCTCCTCTTTCAGTGCCATCAGGTCTGAGGTGAAATAAGAAAATGTAAGTTAACAACAGTTTAATGGCACAAAGCAACATCAAAACATTTAAACTAGTGCTGTCAATCAATTAAAAACTAACTATTTGACTATAAACAATTTCATATTAAATCTCCAAATTAATGTGAAACAACATAAAGATTGTACATTTAAAATATGTGGCTTATTGGCATCTTTTCACCAAGTAGCCTATTGTTAATGGAGACCAGTCTCTTTGATACAAATACTGCTACTGATCTGTTTCTATTAAACGCATTTCCTTCCAATTTTAGCCAGTAATTATAGCCATAATTAAAACGTTATTTGTAACATATATTGTTGTGCTTTTGTCACAATTACCATATAATTATTAAAAAAACACCAGCTCCTTTAAAAAATATAAAAAATACATAATCTGCCATGTTTCTCTTCACGCTACAGAATTTAAAAGCAGCATTGAAGTAAGAAATATTTTCTAATCAAACCCACAAAAGTAACTAAGTACATGTAACATCATTATGTATTTAAAATACAAAATATGAGTAACTATTCAATTAACAACCTGCACTGCTAGTCAGGACTCCCAGGAGGAAATCAGAAAGCCAAGCATTATGGAAATACAAATAAAAAATTACGTAAGATCATAGTCCAATGGAATTTTTTGTTTACTTGCAACTAAACTTGTCTCTCCGATCGGCTTTAAGACACAATATAATCTTGAAAAAGCATCTTCAAGTAAGCCATTTTCTTTTTTTGAAAACAGTGCTGTCATCACTGTTCTTGTTAATTTACAACATATGGTATGTTTAAGCAACTCTTAAAGAAGAAGAGTGCTGTTTTCCTGAATATTAGCATGATTGCAAATGTGATGCTGACTTTATTCAATTCAAAAGACAGAGACTTCTTGAGAAAAAGTGGCATAACAGGTCCTCTTTAATTCCCATCACAGCACAGATATTGAGCTTATTAAAGTTGCATTTATATTCTAGTGCTATTGGATCTTTCAGAAACCAAAACTTTTCCTTAAAGAGCTTGAAAATGATGTTGGCATTTGTGGACTAGAGTTAACACTGTTTAGTTCTTGACCATCTGACCACTAACCATTAGGCCACTACAGTACTTACATTAAGGCCGTACACAGTGTGAATTCGGACGGTCGGAAGACAATATGGCCACGCACAAGTCATGAGTGATGGACGCAGTGTTACACGGCACGATTTTAAAACCTGACGATTTCCGAGGCAATCGCATTCATGAAGTTCCGTGCCAAAAACATGGACTCCGGGGAAGAGATAATTTTCTAATCAGAAGCAGGTACTGTTTAATGTTACACTAAATAACTTTTTTTCTGTAGAGCTGGACATTTTAATAGGGATCAAATGAGTGACTTTGAGGATGAAAACCAACCTGTTTGTTCCTCAGTATCTTCATGTTTGACTCTGAATGTTTCTGCAATCTTGATGTCTTCACTCTCCTCTTTAATAAACGCCATCTTTATAATAGTGAGTTGTGGATCTCTGTTGATTTCAGCAGGAGTTTTACTGTGTTTGGTAGAAAGAAAAATCAATGCAAACTAAAACTCTGAGTGTGTTTCTGAATAAATCATTTGTTTGAAAAACATCAATTGAATAAATGATTTAGTAATAAAAGCGTGACTTGTCATTTGTAAAGTATTATTTCAGTTATTTAAATAATGTAATATTTTTATATTAAAAATGTTATATTGAAAAGATTAATTTCAAGTGTAATTTATGAATGTAATGTTTACCACTTAGCCTCAGTGTAGAGCTTAGATCGGGCCCAAAAAATTAAACCCGATCCTACCCGAGCCCTTGCACCTTGTGTCCGAGCCCGACCCGGTCCGACACATTAACTGTAATTATGAGCCCGAGCCCGATTTACTTTTTGCAACAAGGATGAAGCATGTAAACTGCATTGTTTGTTTATTCAGAATGGATCAACATTTATGTTGTCACTGCCCATGACTTGTTGAAAATATTTCCATACCTCCGACTTTCCTCCAAACTTGCTCAAAGTTAATTCCCCCGTTTTAATTTCAAGTTCCATGTTGCACTTAAGCTATACACATACACAATAAAGCACAACTGTATCAGCTCCCTAGTTTAGCAGTCAGCACACTTGTAAGGGAGTCGGTCAGAGAGTGAGTGTTAATGGACCTAATAAAAGAGCACAAATTATACTCAATGTTTACATTTGTATTAAGATTGCGATTTAGTATTTGGTGATTTGTAGATTATATTTATTGGATTAAACTTTTATAAAAAAAGAACATTTGCTATTTATTTGCTTATTTATGAAAACGTGCAATTGTGTGTAGACGTTGTCATTACAAGTGTTTGTTGTTCTCGTTGCATTTCCAGTGTTTTGCACAGCAGATGTCGTCAGTGTGCAGCGATTCAAATCAGTGAATCATTTTGTGAATCGATTGATTCAGTTGACTCGGAATTTCGAAAAGATCCGTTTCTATCAACACAACTGACAGTAACCGAATTCTTTAGGAAATATGATTCACTATATAGGGACTACGTGTCACTAAATAAAGTGGCTAACAATTCATTTCACAGTTGTATTTGCAATTATCTAAACAAGTTGTACTGATTTAAACACTTTAAATTGTTAAGAGCACAAACCTTTCTCCGTTTGAATCCCAGATGCAGGAGCGTGCCGCAGCCTTGTGACGTCGCATCTCCAGAACAAAATAAAAGTCTTGTTCGCTAAAATCAATATAATTTAAGATTACAAAATTATAAAATGGTACAGCTGTATCTATACCTAGGATAAATTGTAGGGATCAACTGTAGATCTATCAAAAGTCCAAAGCTACTGATACTAAGTATCTAATTTTATATCTAATTAATACATCATAACATTTGTGATATTCTCAACCAAGAAGAGAGATTTAACTATTATGAACTGAAATGGAATCCTTATAACAATGTATTCATCTTATTACATCTTAATTTCTCCCCAGAACATAAAGACAGTAAATCAGACTTCAGCTATTTTTATTATTTATTAAAGGTCAATGACTGTAAATTATTACATTGACTGGGGTTTTGTAAAGTTGATTTTGACTGTCTGAATAAAAAAAAAAAACTTTAATAAAAATAGTTTAAATAATTTATTTTCAAATGTTAATGTGATTTACATTTTCACAGAGTATCTTTATTAAAATTGGCACACAGTTTAATAGCCTGTTCTAAAATGTGATTATAATATAAACAAGTTATCTATTACTGCAAACTGATTTACTTACAATTCAATTCCATTGAAGTTTATTTGTAAAGTATTGTTTTACGATACAAATCGTTGCACAAAAGCTTTACAGAAAATTTAAGTTTCTACAATATATTTAGTTTGATTATGTACCATAAGGAGTTGTCTTATTTTAAGTGAGATTTGGTCAAACAGACACAGACCAGTTAAGAGTGCTGGGGGTGGCTCTCCTTTCACAATGTGCTAAATTATGTGTAGCAGTGAGCCTTAAACTTAAATGTAATATCCTTTCCCTGTCAATGTTAAGTTATTTTTTTTTTGTGTATTTTTTATTTTAATAATTTTAATATTTATTCATTTTAATATTTTGTTCCCCTCACATTCTTTGTTTTCTTATTATTGTGACAGGACAGTTGAGGAATGACAGAAAAGTACTTGATGAAGAGAGGAGACTCGAGACAGGAATTGAACTTGAGTCTTTGTGAGCGCAGATGTGCTGTATCTCGACATGCTAACAAAAAGGCTATCATCGCTGACCACATCGAACCATACTGTAGTAGGTATATCCAGTCAGCTCAAGACTGTGGCATCTCCATGTGATCTAGTTTATTATTGCTACTTGTTTAAAACTCACACAAGCTCTTTGATGTTGCAATATTTGCAATTTGATCCTTTTGCGGTGCATATGTACAGAGAATGTAGATCTTTGTGTCTCACCACAAAACATCCCTCTATCCAGATGCAACTGGAGGAATAGTGAGCATAATACCCAATCAAGATAAAACAGTGTTATACGCTCTTGTTCTCCCAGGATATGGTTCAAACAAACCTCCACTTCCAGTTACAGAGCTGCTGACAAATGAACACAATGTGCTAAATGTTTCAAGCTGGCTCTGGAAATTTGTGCAGTGTCAGCAAATTGACTTTTGTCCAAGTACATCACATCGAGACAGTTTTTAGTCTGGCACTGATCCAAAGTGTCCTTTTACGTAATTGGAAAGGGCTCGTCATTTCAGACTTCCCAAAACTGGGCCCCACACTGATTTTAATTTAAACTCAGAAGCCTCCCTGATATGTCTCATGCTTTTTTTTCACTCGCCACACAGTTAAAGTATATTTACATGTGTTATTTTTTATTTTTGTTTCTATTCGCCCCTATTTTGCATTTTCACATAATAAATGACAGCTATGTTGTATTTGTTTTCTTGCATTCTTCTTTTTGTTTTTCTAATGTGCTGTTGCAAATAAAGCCTTTATGCAGATATTCTGTCTCTGTCCTTTTTTAAACCATAAACCATTCATTCCATAAAGATACTCTGAAATGGGTCATTCGGGTTTTTGCATTGAATTTCTCCAGCAAAATAAACAAAATACATGAATTTACTAAACACAACTAAACAAAAATGTAAAGAGGCTTCAACAGAGTCTATGAACAATGTAATATAGTCACGGATGTGTGTGGAATTGAATGCATGAAGACGAGAATGCAGTAACTGGCAATTACTAAAGCTACATTAATCCAGATACATTTGAAAAGAGTTTGAAAGAGTTTTCGTTTGAAAACGCTCTCCGTCCACACTAGCGTTTCCAAGCCTTTACCAAAAGTTTCTCATCCACACTGAAACGACTGAAAACGTATACGTTCCTGTCCTGCGCATGCGTGAAACGTAAGATGATTTGACCTGCATCATTTTCGTCTAGCGTTTATTTACCTTCCGAACATGTTTTTTTTTTTTCATTATTGAAATAACACTTTTCTGGAGCATAAACACTTTAGATCTTATTTCAAGTTCACAGAAAACCGTATATAAAACAATCTGAAAGTAAAGTTTAATCACACAAGCTCAATGTTTTGTTAATTACTTACTGAGCTTTTACAACGTTGCTTTTACATACAGGTGAGTATAATTACTGTTACAATTTTTTTTGCCATTAACAGTTCTCAGCCTAAGCACTTTTAACATGTGCAGTTCAGTTCACAATCTGAATGCAATCTGATTGCATTTGTTAACTGAATTGAATTTTGATTACATGACAATGGCAAAACAACAGTAAGTTGTAAATTGTATATGCAAAAATCTGAAATGGATCATATTTAAGAGCATCATTCATGGGTCCAGAAACTTAGTAAGCACATTTCTTACTCTTCTTCCCTCAGTTTCATTGCATTCTGTTCGGAAATTATTGTGCTGTGTTGATGGCTGGAAGTCTCTGTCATACTGGACAGCTCCAGCAACATTTTGGTCTGGGATGATTTCTCTGTTTGCTTCACAAAAGTTATGCAAAACGAAACAGGCATTGATGATGAATGGAAGATCATCCAGATTGATGTCCATTGCCCTCCGTAATGCTCCAAATCGTGCTTTTAAACGTCCAAATGAGCATTCGATCACCATTCTGCATTTGCACAACCCAAAAGTACTGTTCCTGAGGAGTAGTACCTCCACTGGCATACTCTTTTCATAACATAGGGCAGCAGGGGGTATGCTGGGTCTTCGAGAAGAAACACAGGAACAGGATCTTCTCCCTCCACGATTACCTTTGGACAAGAAGGAATCTTTCCATCTCTCAAATAAGCATTGATTTTTGAATTAGCAAATATGCGGGCATTGTGAACGCTGCCAGGCCACTTAATAACAACGTCCATGAATGTGTATTTGTAATCACACAGAGCCTGTACATTTAGTGAGAATTTGTTTTTCCTGTTAATGTAATCTGTGGAGTTTGCAGAAGGCTGTGCAGTCAATAGCTCCTAGACACTGCGGCATTCCATGTGTTGCACAAAAGTTTTGTCACGGTTGGGAGTGAGGAGATCTGGGTCCAAGTGCAGGGGAAGATTTTTAATATAATTAAACAAACAAAACAAAACCAAAAGGCCAACACGGCACAACACAACTAGAAATAATACAAGAGAACAAAACAAGAACACGATCATAAGCCAGGGAACTAAGAAACACAGAGTATACTGACAGAACTCAAGACACAGAAAACAATGCAGACTCACCAGCGTGGGGGGAAAGTGGGGATTATAAAGACTGTGATAATAGTGAACAGCTGGAAGACACAAGTGACAATCAGGACAGGTGAACAATCAGGGAAGTGCAGGGAAGGGAAAACTGCGACCCCAGGAGGCTGAGGGAGAACCCGCAGCCCAGAGTCATGACAGTACCCCTCCCCTACGGAACGGCTTCCAGACGTTCCCTAAGCTAAGGCCGAAACAAGTCTGGAGGGAGGTGGAACGGGGGACTGGTGAAACAGGGGGAGGGATGGTGGGCCAGGCCCATGCCACGGAGGAACGTGAGCTGGCCTCGCCGCCAGAGGAACGCGAGCTGGCCTCGCCGCCAGTGGAACGTGCGCGGTCACCGCCGCGTCCGGAACAGAGAAAGCAGTCAGTGCCGCGTCCGGAACAGAGACAGCGATCGCCGCCGCGTCAGGAACAGAGACAGCGGTCACTTCCGCGTCAGGAACAGAGATGGCGGTCACTTCTGCGTCAGGAACAGAGAAGGCGGTCGCCGCCGAGTCAGGAACAGAGACAGCGGTCGCCGCCGCGTCAGGAACAGAGACAGCGGTCACTTCCGCGTCAGGAACAGAGACGGCGGTCACTTCCGCGTCAGGAACAGAGACAGCGGTCACTGCCGCGTCAGGAACAGAGATCGCGGTCGCCTCCGCGTCAGGAACAGAGATCGCGGTCGCCTCCGCGTCAGGAACAGAGATCGCGGTCGCCTCCGCGTCAGGAACAGAGAGCGCGGTCGCCTCCGCGTCAGGAACAGAGAGCGCGGTCGCCTCCGCGTCAGGAACAGAGAGCGCGGTCGCCTCCGCGTCAGGAACAGAGACAGCGGTCACTGCCGCGTCAGGAACAGAGATCGCGGTCGCCTCCGCGTCAGGAACAGAGACAGCGGTCACTGCCGCGTCAGGAACAGAGAGCGCGGTCACCTCCGCGTCAGGAACAGAGAGTGCGGTCACTTCCGCGTCAGGAACAGAGACAGCGGTCGCTACCGCGTCAGGAACAGAGACAGCGGTCGCTTCCGTGTCAGGAACAGAGATCGCAGTCGCCTCCGCGTCAGGAACAGAGAGCGCGGTCACTTCCGCGTCAGGAACAGAGAGCTCGGTCGCCTCCGCGTCAGGAACAGAGAGCGCAGTCACTTCCGCGTCAGGAACAGAGACAGCGGTCGCTACCGCGTCAGGAACAGAGACGGCGGTCACTTCCGCGTCAGGAACAGAGATCGCAGTCGCCTCCGCGTCAGGAACAGAGAGCGCGGTCGCCTCCGCGTCAGGAACAGAGACAGCGGTCACTTCCGCGTCAGGAACAGAGACGGCGGTCACTTCCGCGTCAGGAACAGAGAGCGCGGTCGCCTCCGCGTCAGGAACAGAGAGCGCGGTCACTTCCGCGTCAGGAACAGAGACAGCGGTCGCTACCGCATCAGGAACAGAGACAGCGGTCACTTCCACGTCAGGAACAGAGACGGCGGTCGCCTCCGCGTCAGGAACAGAGAGCGCGGTCGCCTCCGCATCAGGAACAGAGAGCGCGGTCACTTCCGCGCCAGGAACAGAGACAGCGGTCGCTGCCGCGTCAGGAACAGAGACGGCGGTCACTTCCGCGTCAGGAACAGAGAGCGCGGTCGCCTCCGCGTCAGGAACAGAGAGGGCGGTCGCCTCCGCGTCAGGAGCAGAGACAGCGGTCACTTCCGCGTCAGGAACAGAGACGGCGGTCACTTCCGCGTCAGGAACAGAGACGGCGGTCACTTCCGCGTCAGGAACAGAGACAGCGGTCACTTCCGCGTCAGGAGCAGAGACAGCGGTCACTTCCGCGTCAGGAACAGAGACGGCGGTCACTTCCGCGTCAGGAACAGAGACGGCGGTCGCCTCCGCATCAGGAACAGAGAGCGCGGTCACTTCCGCGCCAGGAACAGAGACAGCGGTCGCTGCCGCGTCAGGAACAGAGACGGCGGTCACTTCCGCGTCAGGAACAGAGATCGCAGTCGCCTCCGCGTCAGGAACAGAGAGCGCGGTCGCCTCCGCGTCAGGAACAGAGAGGGCGGTCGCCTCCGCGTCAGGAGCAGAGGTCGTGGTCTCCGGCGCGTCAGGCGCAGAGATAGCGGTCACCGCCGCGTCAGGAACCGGGAGCGAGGCCACAGGCGCTTCCGGAACAGATTGAGCGGACGCCCTCTCTTGAAAAAACGCCTCCACCCTCGCCCTATAGTAGGGGCGCTTCCGCGCCGCCTCAGCATTAAGGGCATCCATCTCGGCCAGGTAGGCGTAGATGACCTCAAAACGAGCAGCCGACGCCTCCTCAAAAGAAAGATTCCTCCCCGCTGGACCCATTTTTGGAGTCTGCATTCTGTCACGGTTGGGAGTGAGGAGATCTGGGTCCAAGTGCAGGGGAAGATTTTTAATATAATTAAACAAACAAAACAAAACCAAAAGGCCAACACGGCACAACACAACTAGAAATAATACAAGAGAACAAAACAAGAACACGATCATAAGTCAGGGAACTAAGAAACACAGAGTATACTGACAGAACTCAAGACACAGAAAACAATGCAGACTCACCAGCGTGGGGGGAAAGTGGGGATTATAAAGACTGTGATAATAGTGAACAGCTGGAAGACACAAGTGACAATCAGGACAGGTGAACAATCAGGGAAGTGCAGGGAAGGGAAAACAGCGACCCCAGGAGGCTGAGGGAGAACCCGCAGCCCAGAGTCATGACAAGTTTGTGACAAGTGTCTGTACCTCTGGTTCTGTAAATGGAAGTGAAAGATACTCCGGACCCAGGTGAAATGTGATAGCTCTGCACACTTGTCTGATTATTTTAGACACAGTTTGTCGGGCTGATCCAAACGCGTTCGCCGTTTTCCGCAGTCTGCCTTCGTCGCTTAAATAGTACAGCGTACATGCAACCTTTGTAACAACGTCCACCGGTGATCTCAGTCGTGTTGTCTGGCCCTGAATGTAAGGTCGTAACAGTTCACTCAGATGATACAGCGAATCCCTCGACATTTTAAAGTTCTCACGCCACTCCTCGGGCACAACAGTTACACACACAAAGTTATCCCACCATGAACGGCAGCGTCCCGGTTTCACCCAAAATCTCCACTCCATGTAGGGTCTGAAACGCAACTGTCGTCTAGTTCCGCTGCTGAACAAAAGCTCTGTGTAAACATTATGTCTCCTTCGAAGAAAAGCAATCTGAAGCATGTACAAACTGACATTAATCTTTAACAAGGCTGTCAAAACAGAGAGCAACCAAAACAATTGCTGTACAATGTCGTCCACCATCTTAGTTGAATTGGTCACATGACTGCGTCACATGACTAAATATGCGTCATCGTTTTCAAAAGCCTCCGTTTTCACAGTCCACACTACAACGCGAAAACGGCGTTTTCAAATTTATCCACTTTGGAGAGCGTTTTCAAAAAGCTCCGTTTTCCTTGACAAAAACGCAGTCTCAGTGTGGACGGAAGGCCAAAACGGAGAGAAAAAGATGCGTTTTCAAACGAAAACGTATTAGTGTGGACATGGCCAAAGGCATCATGTCCATCAGTCATTATGAAAATGTCCAGATCCATTCCTGCAGTCACACAATCTTCAGTACAGTAATTGTATTATCAAAATATTTACTCAGAATGTCAGTTATTTGATAGAAATAGTGTATAACCAGAAAACTAAGTAGGGAGAACAAGTATCTTAAGACCCTGCTTGCAATATGCTAAAGTATTCTTGTAATTTACTGTTTTCTACATTATATCATTCTAAATAATGAAAAGAAGATTCTATGACAATATAACCTTGATATTTAATATTGACAATGTGAACAGTGAAATTAAACTTTAAAAAAATGTAATCTCATAATTAGATTATGCAATTTCTAAATTTCATAGACAGGGTCATGGTTAAACATATACTGTATATACAAGAATAATTAACAGCAAGTAAATTATTCTCTAAAATAAATGCAAACTAAATCTCTATGTGCTTACTACAGCGGTCAGTGCACTGGTAAGAGACTCAGTCAGAGTAATAGTTCATGGGAAATGATAAAATAGATATTACACACACAAAGTTAATGTTTGGCATTTAATATTTAGTTTTGGCGTTCGATTATTTGTACTGAGGTAATGTGGAAGGCCCTGAAGAACAAATGTTAAATTAAAGGAATTAAAAAAAAAAAAGCATTGTTAGATTAATTTGTGAGAATATTTTCTAGCTTTAAATTAATTTTTGATATAATTACCTATTAAATATGTTGTCCTTTCTGTCAAAGAGTTACATTTAACCAAACCTAAAATGTTTACAAAAATATACAAATTATTTTAATAACAAAAAGGAATTTACTGGAATACAGGCTTGAGGCTTCAATATTACAAAAAGAAGAAAGTAAGATCATTATTGTCAACTTTGTAAAGTAAACTGCAGCAAATGCATTTTTGTGTTCTCATCCGCCACGATAGCAAAAGAAAAAAATCCATGATAGTGTATCAGTGACTTTCCAAATAATGAGAAAAAGTAAATAACTAAGAGGTTGATTAGTCAAAAGAGTGTATTATGTCAGATTTACAGTCACTGCCTCAGCCTTTGTATGGAAACACTTGCAGCAGTTTTAGGTATGAATGTCAAGGTAAGAAAACACAAAGTATAGTGTTGTAAATGTACATTAATTTAACAAAAGAAATTTGTTTCTAGATATACAATGCTAATAATTGTGGAGATGCATTATCATATGCACATAAACACATCAGTGTGTAAACGGGACTTTTATTTTGGTCTGGTGATGTGACGTCATAAAGCGGCGCCCCTAGCCCTGCATTTGTTGTGATTCGACTGAAGAAAGGTTTGTGCTTTTTACGTTTTTTAATCAGTGCAACTGTTGTCAGTTTAAACGTTTTTACAAGCAACACAAAATAAACGAGTCAATCTTAAATATAACATTGTAATGTTTTGTTATTTTTGTGAGTAAAGTGCACCCTCATATTAATAACAGAAATGATGCGACTCATTTGGTCCTTAAATACAAGTCCATGGTTCAAGTAGAAAGTGAGAGAAAATGAGAATCCGAGTCATCTGAACCGAATCAGTGGTAAATTGATTCAGTGATTCGAATCGACTCATTCAGTGACAACAAACTAACAAACACAAACATGTATAATGATAACTTTTACAAACTGCAAATGTTTTCATGAAAGTGTAATTATTAAATGGTATGTACAAATAATTGAATGCCAAAACTAAATAATAAATGCCTAATATCTATTTTAGTTTGGTCATTTCCCTTTAACTATTAGTCTGAGACCGCTGTAGTGAACACATAGAGATTTTTTTTTTTGCATTTATTTTTGAGAATAATTTACTTTCTGTTAATTACTCTAATCTTAAACAGGACAAAAGTGTCCAAACACACAGAGAAAACCCTCCTGAATCAACTGAGATCCACGTGACACACTATTACAAAGATGGTGTTTATTAAAGAGGAGAGTGAAGACATGAAGATTGAAGAAACATTCAGAGTCAAACAAGAAGAAACTGAGGAACAAACAGGTTGGTTTTTATTCTCAAAGCTGAACTGACTTGATCCTTAAAATGTCTAGCTCTACAGAAATGAATGATATTTGTGAGAATGTTTATGAGTGTCGTAATTAAAGCGGTTTGTGGACAGATATGTTGAGATCACATGACTAGACAAATAATAAAATCCTGCGTTCACATTGGACATTTGTTATTATGGCATCATGCTTTTAGGTTGTAACAATAATAAATAATTAGCCTGAACATTTTAGTTCTATAACATTAAACCCAATATCTGCTTCTAAAATTAAAAGCATTAATTTTTATCTCTTAATTATGCAGCAGTCTCTGTTGTGCCAATTTTCTGTTCCAATAAGTCAAGAGGCAGAAAGTATTTAGTTATTTACTTGCGAGAAATTTGGGCAATTAATTGAAATACAATGTCAGCTTCCAATGATTATGAAAATACAATAATCAAGATAAAACCATTAGTGTGCACCATTCTGCCCATTCCCTTTCCAGTGGTGCGGTTTCACTCCATAAAACTTACTGTGCAAATCAGTGAAATTATGTGATCAAAATGCTGCACTTGATTATTGATAATGATTTTTCACATAAACCATCATCAGTTATGTCTTAAGTGAACAAAAACAGCTGAGCATGAAAATATGTGTGTAACAGTATATTGGATCCATGCAGCTCCTAAAACGACAACAGCTCACACTATTCCCTCTGCCGTCTGTATGGTTAAACTACAAAAGATAAAAGCATTTGTAGCTGTAATATTAAACAAATCAAGTTTAATTCTTACAGTGAAGACTATGCTGTTTTAGTTTACATTTAATTCTGTTTAATTTCTCTATAGCTGTTCGCTGATAATTAGATAAAATAATAAGATAATACCAAATTTTAAGTAGGCAGGGTTAGTTAACACACAAGTAACCTATAACTGAACATCATATGATACATTATGTAATTCTTAAAATGATTTAAATCTTAATTTTTTTATTAGGAAGTATGTAAAACCAAAAATCCATGTCTTTTAATATGAAATGCTTTCACTTTAGGGGGAAAACACTGCACTGGCGAAAATCATTGATTATATGTTTACTTTAAATTTCTTTACAGAGAAATATTTTCATATTTAAGCCCAAAATAGGAGCTTATCCTGCGACTGAATAACAGGGACTAAAAAGAAGACGATAGAATAAAAATATGATAGAAAAATTGATACTGAGGAACAAACAGGTTGGTTTTCATTCTCAAAGCTGAACTCACTCATTTGATCCACATAAAAATGTCCAGCTCTTAAAAAATATATATATATATATAAAAAAAAAAAATAATATATATATATATATATATATATATATATATATATTAGGGCTGTCAAAAATAACGCGTTAACGGCGTTAATTATTTTGTTGTTGTTAATTACGTCAAATTTTTTAACGCATTTCACGCATGCGCAGTGTGACGAATTATTTGTCAGGAAAGTGGTTGGGGAGCTAGAGGAGAGATGGAGCAAGGTGAGCCTATGGACGGATTCAAATATAAAAAGAATGATGATGGTACAGTTAACAAGTATAAGCCTGGGCAACAGCCCCTCTGCAACTGGAGTGGTTAGCCATATAGGCCCGGTTCTACTGGACTGTTCTTAGACGGTGCTATATACCCTCAAACGAAAGCAAACCAATTGAAGATCTGGCAAACAATCCAGCATTGTTCATCTCCTGACTAAGTGTAGACGCGATGTAAATAAAAGATTCATTGTGTAGTTTAGAAAGCTTTATTGATTATAACGGAACGTTGTGAAATCTCTATGAACTAAGATTTGTGACACTTTTAGTGATAATAAAGGGAGCGCGCTTTGCACTTTCCATGCCATAATCCATTCAGAATTTGTATGAAACTTTCGTTTTTCTTATGTTTTGGGAATTACGTCTGCATAGTTGTGCTGGGTTCATTCTCGAAAGAGCGGTGACTGACACAGTGACAGAGTGGAGAGTGGAAGATAAAGCCGCTTTGCAGGTCATCGAGGCACCAGCTCAATCATTTGCATTTTTTCAGTGGAAGCAATTTCAAATTATCCGTCATTTTTGCTCACAAAGGAAAAAGTAATACACCAAAAAACGTTGCAGTGTTTTTATAAAATAAAGAAAACAAAAATGATGCGCTTTCTGTCGTCTCGTTCTTAAAAAAATAGCTAAATGCATGCCTCACAGACATGATAAACATATATATATATATATATATATATATGTGTGTGTGTGTGTGAAGACTGTCTTATCAGGGTTGTAATAAGTAGTTTTATTATAAGATTATACAATTGCTCTTTTTATCATTACCACTTTGAATAATGGGAATAGGTTTTGAGATTACATTTAACTTCTGCTTTAATAGCTTAGTCTGTATAAGATCTTAATGTTGCTGGGTTTAATGTTTGCTTTGAGCAATTAAAAATGGTGTTAATTTGGATTTGTCTTTTTTGCATTAGACCTGATGACACTGAAAGAGGAGAGTCAAGAACTCAATGAAAAGGAAGATGATCTCCAGCATGAGAAATATGATTTCATGGCTGGAGAAAAAACATATAGTTGCTCACATACTGAAACAAAAGCACAAAAGACAGCAAAAAGAAGTGTTTTTACCTGCCAGCAGTGTGGAAAAACTTACAACAGAAAGGAAAACCTTAAAGTCCACATGAGAATTCATACTGGAGAAAGACCTTTCACCTGTCAACAGTGTGGAAAGAGTTTCATTCGAAAAGGAACCCTTACTATCCATATGAGAGTTCACACTGGAAAGAGACCCTTTGTCTGTCAACAGTGTGGAAAGAGATTTGCTGAAAGACGAAACCTTAGTGTTCACATGAGAATCCACTCTGGAGAAAGACCTTTCACCTGCCAACAGTGTGGAAAAAGTTTCTGTCAAAAATGCCAACTTCAATACCACATGAAATCTCACACTGGAGAGAAGCCTTACGCATGCTCTCAATGTGAAAGGAGTTTTGCACATAAACAATGCCTTAATGCCCACATGATGATTCACACTGGAGAAAAACCTTACACCTGCAAACTATGTGGAAAGAGCTTCAATCATAAATCAAACCTTAACAAACACACAAACAGTCACAGTGGAGAAAAAAAACTTTCATGTGTTCTCAATGTCCAAGGTGCTTTAAACAAAAATATTGCCTTGATGTCCACATGAAAACTCATGCTGATAGTAAGACATGCGAACATAACAGAAAACCGAACAGCTTCTTACCCAAACTGTAAATGAAAACAAGGATTTAATCAAAGGAAAATTTGGAGCATAGATAACCTCCTAAACCTAGAAGGATGTGTGGAGGATTAGTCATTTTAGCCTTGCTACTAAAGAAATAAAATAAAAATAAAATGGAAACAGTCACATTATTTTTTTTTCTGGTTAATAGAAATTGTATTGGTTTTAATGGTAACTGTTATAGTGCCTGTTAATCTCTGCTGATAACTGGTCATTGTCTATTGGTGACCACTAAATCCTAATGGAATATGTCCAAAAGACATTATAGGAAACCATTTATTAATTATTTTAATGCTTAAAAGTTGATGGTTTGTAATATTTTTAATGGTATTTGCAGTGGAAACAATTCGAATTTCTGTGATATATTTTTTTCTTTCCACAGAAAGGTTTGTGAAAACTCTTAGAGCAAACATTTAGGAGTCCTAAATTTAGGACTAACATGCCCATTATTTTTAAGATTTTCTCCTAAATCGCCTAATTTTTGCCTTCAGATGTTTTGCAGTGTGACGCAGAGTGAACAGTCACTTAAAAGATTTTACATACTACTCAATGATATCAGTTGTGAAAGAACTCACAAGCATTACAGTTACAACTCTATATACAAGCAAAACATGAGGGATCGTATCATGAAATTTTCAAAACTCTGCCTTTTGTCACATCCTTGTCTTTTATTTTTCATATTACCTGTGCATAATTTCGCTGTCTTCTGCAGCAGATCAGAATATTATTAAACACATAATCATTTACTTTATATCCTCCATGTTTACTTCTGTATGACGGTGTGCTGCGTAAGTGTAGCCAAATCTGTATACACCATATCTTCGCAGAATTGGGCTTCTTTTTCCACTGTTTGCTCTGGTTGTTTTACAAATTTGACATTAAAAACCGACATTAAATGTATAACTGACAAAGTTTGTTTGCACTACATTGTACCCAAAATTATACCAAATGTCTAGTGGCCTTGTGTGCCTGCTGGGACATGGAAATAGGATTAATGTATTAATGTAATTAATTTATGCATGACTTAAATGGGTGTATTACATAAATAGGAAATAGAGTACTTTCAGCACTCAATTAGACAGCAACTCTGAATACCTCTGACATGTTTTTTTTTTTTTTGTATGTGTTTTCTTGATAGAAATATATATGGACATTTTCACTTTTTTGTTGATTTTTTTTATTTTTATTGTGCAACAAAAGAACAACAAATACAAATGCAAAGACAGAATAAGAATAAAAGACAATGAGAGGTACACATATTAATCCAAAGATACTATATTAGCTTATTAGAATCACACCATTAAAAGAGTTTACATACACATTAAAATCTTTCCTAAAAACAAAAAAAGAAATTTTCTTTAAACATACACATTTATGAAAGCACAAGAAATAGCAATAATAATATTTTACAGATTTGCATATTATTTGTTTTTAATTGGAAAAGTCAACCCAGAACACAGTCTCACTTTTCGGATTGTAGACGCGGAAGTGTGTGAACAAGACTTTTATTTTGATCCGGTGATGTGACATCAAAAGGCTGCGCCGCGCTCCTGCGCCTGTGTTTCAGTTGAAGAAATGTTTGTTTTTAATTATCTAAAATGTTTAAATCACGTTTACAATGCGCTCAATATACTTTACAGTATAGAAACAAACCTTTTCCATGTTCCGAGTTAATGATTCACTGCTTTGAATCACCGTAAGTTGATGATACCTGCTGCTCAAAATGGTGTAAATGCAAAGAGAAGATATTTAGTCAAAAGATAGCATTTTTTTAAAGTTGAATCTATTTAATGTAATACTAAACGTTATTGTACGCTAAATCATGTTTTTTCTTGTTGTTATTATAATTATTATTATTTATGGTTAATAAATATGGACCATGTGTTTGTAGTGATTCAAGGCCTCTAACATCACTCTGACTGACTCCCTTAGTGCACTGAGATGCACCCAGAGATTTAGTGTCTTTCTGTTAATTATTCTCATTTTAAACGGGACAGAGTGTCCAAACCCACAGAAAAACTCTTTGTGATCCATGTGGCACAGTTATAAAGATATAATTTATTAAAGTGGAGAATGAAGTTATGAAGATGATGAAACTTGAAGATGCTGAGGAACAAACAGGTTGGTTTTCATTCTCAAAGCTAAAATATTTTGCCTGTACATTTTATTAAATTTTTTCCCTCCTTTTCTTTTTTTCTGCTTTTAAAATGCCATTCATACTCTCATTTTAGTCCTCTAAATTAAACCACATTTAAAGAGTCATGTCTCATTTCATTATTCAATGTAAATGGCCACTGTTAAAACTGAGTAAAATGTTTTCATATAAAATAAATAATGTGGAAGTTTTTTGAAAATGGTTCTTACTGTTTTACAGCTGCCACAACTAATTGTGAAAAGTTCAGATAAATGTGGTCCATCTTGCTTTGATGTAATGCTGACATTTACAAAATAAACTCAGTCACTTTCACCCGACTAGGGGCAAAGTCATATTCTCAGATGAAGCCTCTTTCTGATTGTTTGGGGCATCTGGAAAAAGGCTTGTCCGGAGAAGAAAAGGTGAGCGCTACCATCAGTCCTGTGTCATGCCAACAGTAAAGCATCCTGAGACCATTCATGTGTGGGGTTGCTTCACGAGTTCGCTCTTACATATAATAAACGGTGTAAAAGTTAAGCGTGATTGGCGTGCTGTCCGGGGGAGGGCGTCGAGCTCGGTAGTCATTCCCGAGCCCGGGGCACTCCCCCTGCCCAGGGAGAGGGGTCCGAGCTCGGCATTTGGCCCGAACCCAATAGCGCTCCCCCTAGCTGGAGGTGAAGAGAAAAATAAAAAGGGGGGGTGGGAGGAATGCTGAAATCAGAGATAATTGAAGGTAGGACTGCTTGGTTATTTAAAGGGACTGTAGTGATTGGATAGGGAGTGTGATTGCTGATGGTGAATTGGCTGTGTTAATTATCTGCGCGAGCTCCCCCTGAAATTTGTTGATAAAACATCACTTCTCATCCAAGGGAGTGGGCTCACTCACAATTTTGCCCCAAAACACAGCCATGAATAAAGAATGGTACCAAAACACCAAAACACCCTCCAACAGCAATTTCTTCCAACAATTCAACAACAGTTTGGTGAAGAACAAGGGATTTTCCAGCACGATGGAGCACCGTGCCATAAGGCAAAAGTGATAACTAAGTGGCGCAGGGACCAAAACATTGAAATTTGCCTGGAAACTCCCCAGATCTTAATCCCATTGAGAACTTGTGGTCAATCCTCAAGAGGCTGGTGGACAAACAAAAACCCACTAATTCTGACAAACTCCAAGAAGTGATTATGAAAGAATGGGTTGCTATCAGTCAGGATTTGGCCCAGAAGTTGATTGAGAGCATGCCCAGTCGAATTGCAGAGGTCCTAAAAAAGAAGGGCCAACACTGCAAATACTGACTCTTTGCATACATGTCACGTAAATGTTGATAAAAGAATTTGAAACGTATGAAGTGCTTGTAATTATATTTCAGTACATCACAGAAACAACTGAAACAAAGATCTAAAAGCAGTTGAGCAGCAAACTTTGTAAAAACTAATATTTGTGTCATTCTCAAAACTTTTAGCCACGACTGTAGATATCTTATGATGTAGAATAAGCAATCAATCATCATCGGCAGGCATCACATCTAGTGAGTTCAGAAACTCCAGCACGGTCCTAAAACATCTTTACTGAGCAGCAGAAATTGACATTGAGAAGGGCAGGGTAGATTTGTGCTTTAGAAGATTTCAGATTTCAGGCGACCCTACCCTTAAGATTTATAGTTGTCAATCACTGTTTGGACCTACTATAAATCTTATTTCTAATATATAAAGTTGATCTATTTGTTAAAAAAGTAAACATATGAACATAGAAACTAATGAAGAGCATATAGTTCGGTAACACTTTATAATAACTATCCGTTATAACTAGTTAATAGATCATTAATAAACTGTTAGTTAATGGGTTATAAATGACTTGTTAAATAGCAGTTAATAGTTTGTTAATTATTTATAACTGTGCCTTATAGATAGCCAATAGATTACTTACAAGCTGTTAGTTAACAAGTTATAAATGACTTGTTAACTGTATTTTAATGATTTATAACTATACCTAATAAATTAGTAATAGATCACGAACAAGCTGTTAGTAAATTACTTACTAAAGACTTGTTAAGTATCATTTAATAGTTTATATATGTTAGTGGGACGTTATTCTAAAGTTGCAACTATTCTTCATTTATTAACTGTTAGTAAATGAGGAATAGTTGCAACTTTAGAATAACGTCCCAATAACATACATAAGCTAATAACCAACACTTAACTAATACATTAAGTCACACTTTACAGATCAGTTGTTCATAGTTAACCATCTACTATAAAAGTGAAACATGGTAGAACAGCAAATGGATTGCCGCTGGTTCACTCAGTATAGAGGGTCCAAGGTGTGATAAAACATGTTCGTATCAATAATGCCAATGGCTAGATTTTTATTTATTTTGTTTTCATGTTTAGCACAAAAAGTGCCCAAACCTCAGAAAAGCCTATGGGTGGAACAAGGTTGAGGTACAAAAATTGTGTATTTTAAATATCACATCAAATTTCTGTAGCTTGAACTTGTTCCATCCATTGGCTGTTCTACAAAGTACAAAGTCACTGGTATTAGTAGATGGTTAACTATGAACAACTGATCTGTAAAGTGTGACTTAATGTATTAGTTAAGTGTTAGTTATTAGCTTATGTATGTTATTGGGACGTTATTCTAAAGTTGCAACTATTCCTCATTTTATGGGATTTATTAGGTATAGTTATAAATCATTAAAATACAGTTAACAAGTCATTTATAACTTGTTAACTAACAGCTTGTAAGCTATCTATTGGCTATCTACAAGGCACAGTTATAAATACTTAACAAACTATTAACTGTTATTTAACAAGTCATTTATTACTCATTAACTAACAGTTTATTAATGGTCTATTAACTAGTTATAACGGATAGTTATTATAAAGTGTTACCTATAGTTCCTTAAAATTACGACAGTTCACTGGTTTACAAAGCATTATAAACCCACAGAACTGAAGCTAAATGGTCCTGACTTGATTCTTGATTTGACTTGTAATGATGTTCAGCACCACAGACAGCAGCCGATCCAGAGCTCAGAGCAGCAGTGGATGTGACGACTACCAAAGCAACAACAGGCATCCATACATTACAGTCATGACTTTATTGTTGGTTTACTTCTGCATTTTCAACATCTTAATATGGGGAAATAATAAATAATCAAACTTTGCTACAAATAGTCTTTCATCATTGTATTAAATTATCTAGAAAGTGTCAGCAATATCTAATATGTGTTAACTAACAAGGATTCCAGGTAATTCTGACATGTCTTAAATGTGCGTTCCTGCAGTAATTCTTTATGACATCCCTAAATAAATAAAAACATATATAACACTAAATGTTGTCCAGTTGTCGGGTGTTCACAGGAAACTGTTGTATGGGGTTTCAGATGCACCATATGTCTCATTTGTTTAGTTTTATGCTTTACATAATACACATACTTTTTCAAGTATTGCAATACATTTAAATTTGTATGACACTCAAAACTAATATTTTTCTTTTAAAACATGTCCTTGTTTGCTGTTGGAATAAAACAGAACATTGAGGTTGTTGATGTACAGTATTTCCAGGAATTTGCCCAGATCAGCAACTCTAATACAATCAGCATAATAACAATCATTATCACAGAGATCAAGGAAAGTCTCACTTTCTGTCACGTATTGGTCGTCATGTCATCATTAACTCTTGCACCACACTTCTGGACTTTATTCCCCACAAGCCACTGCTCTAATCACTGCATTCACCTGCTCCTTGTTTCTCACTGCACTGATTACCGCTCACAGCTGCACCTCATCACACTGACTGCATTTAAGCTTCTCATACACACAGCCACCTTGCGAAGTCTTATTGTTCCAGACTTCACCTCTGTCACACGGAGGGTCAGAGACATACGGATCCATTTGCAGCATTTAATGAGAATAAACAAACACCAAACAAACACTAAGAGGCAGGCAGAAAGAGTAGTCAAACACAGGCAGAAGGTCGGGGCTGGCAGCGAGAATCAAAACACGGGGAGGAGTCCAGGAATCAAACACAGAGAAAACAAACACGGAAAGAAAACGCTCGGAAATACTGACCAGATGGAACAATAAGACTTCGCAAGGTGGCTGTGTGTGTGAGAAGCTTAAATGCAGTCAGTGTGATGAGGTGCAGCTGTGAGCGGTAATCAGTGCAGTGAGAAACAAGGAGCAGGTGAATGCAGTGATTAGTGCAGTGGCTTGTGGGGAATGAAGTCCAGAAGTGTGGTGCAAGAGTTAATGATGACATGACGACCAATACGTGACAGAGCCCCCCCCCCCCAAGGAGCGGCTTCCAGACGCTCTAACCACCTAATAAAACCTGGAGGGTGGTGGAGCGGAGGCGGAACAGGGGGAGGGATGGAGGGAGGCCAGGTCCATGTAGGGGTACAGGAACTATGAACTTAGGTGGAGCCGACGGAGGGAGAAGCCATGGTGGAGGAAGGGTAGGCTCCTGCATGGGGGCGACCGACGGAGGTGGAGCCCGAGGGAGAACCGGAGAGTCGACGGTCCTAGGTGACACCGAGGATCCGGAGGGCCAAGGCGGAACCCAAGGCTCTGGCGACCCCGGCGGAGATGGAGGTCCGGAGGCACGCAGCGGAGCCGGAGTGACAGAGGATCGTGGGGCGACGACTGACCGGGGCGGAGCCGGAGAGACGATGGAGCCCGGAGGAGCTGGTGGGCCGACTGCCGACAACGGAGACGAGGGAGCACAGAGCCGGGGTGGAGCCGCAGGGTCGGAGGGCCGAGATGGAGTTCAGGACTCTGAGACTGGAGGTGATGGTGAGGGATGCATCAGGCTGGACACCGATGGAGACTGGCAGTCCCACGGCAAGTCCTCTGCACCGAAGGTGGGATGTGGGTGAGCAGAGGGACTGTCAGGAGACAGAGGTGGCGGGACTGGAGCAGCAGGGAGGGTGGGTGGGTCCATGCATGGCCTCCGTGACCAGAACCGGGCAGACAGGAATCTCAGGACGACTGGATGGAACCAGCGGAGGCTCTGGAAGGCCGAGCGTGACCAGCGGAGACTCTGGAAGGCCGGATGTATGTAACAAAGCTCATTATAACTTATCAACACTGGACTCAAATTGCCCAAAGATATAAGAATAGAAATAAAGACAGAAGAGAAAGGAGACATCTTCTTCATAGATCATTAGTCAGTAAGTCTGATGTGTGAGCAATCTAAAAGAGGTGGTCGTAAAGTAAGCACAGGTGTTATTAAAATAAATTAAGCTGACACATTTAAGTAAAGCAGAGGGATTAATCAAGATGTCACAATGGGCCTTTGACCATAGTTTTTAATCAACATCAAAAAGTAACAATTGCATAACAATGTTTGATATTTGAATGAACAGTGGTTCAATTAGGGCCTTGAAAAATAAAAAGAGGAAGCAACCAGATAATAATAAAGTGCAACTTTACACTGTAATTATGTATGTGACAGATTTCACTGCCTGTAAAATTGAGCCTATGTTGACCAGTCATTGGCATGTTTACTCATTTGGCTCTTAGTAGAATAAAGTGCCTTAATAGTAATTAATAAAGTGCAGAATATCTTGTTAACTATGTGCCAGTCGGTTCTCTGCAATCACACTTCCCTATACAACCTCCACTAAATGAATAAATGTCAATCAAAAATATTTTAAATACACAAATATTATCAAATATCAATGAATGAATTTTATTTCACTATGAAACTACAGTGTATCTGCAGAATTTTTAAATATCAATTTAAGGCAATTTATGACCCTTTTTTAAGAGCTGCACAAGTAAAATGAACAGTATGAGTGTGGTTGGACGATGTACGGTAACATATTAAGCCATAAAATTACATGATTTACAATTCAGATACAGGTTTTCACAAAAGCAAAAAATCTTATACAATGGCATTTCAGCCTTTATACATTGAAAGGGATAAATCAAGCATATAATGCATTATATTTATTAATAATTGTTAAGATTTTTAAAAGCACATTAACTTTTCACATTTACAACTCTATGTGTTTACTGCATAAAAACATTGGACGATATTTACAATAATCTGACTAAAAACAGCTGAAAATTTGGACGTGCAAATTCATTCTCAATCACGAGGGGGCGCTCTAGTAGCGCTGAAATACTACGGTTTCCCTAGTAACGGTGCACACAAATGAAATCAGCATTAACGCTGTTTTATCAGCCAAGAAATGAAAATGCCAACGACACTTTTCTGAGGACAGTCAGTACCCTTCAGATACATTCATATAAAAGACATCCGTGCAGCATTTTAACTTTAAAACGTGAAGCATGTTTATTCAATGACATCATTGCCTTTTAGTTTTATCCAGCCCTATCGCGATTCTCGTCTTTCTGTACCCAAATGTAAGACCTCTTAAAATTATAATTAAGCCTCTTTTGATATGGAAAGCTGCTCGCTACGTCCGCGCATCCTGGCTTGGTGGCTATTTGATTCCATATGCGATTTGAACGGAAGCGAGCTCGCCTAACGTTACATATCTTCTCCAGGACCACATGTGCTACCACTGGCAGCTCAAATGGGCACTGGAGCTGGGCCGTCCACTTTTTATTTTGTGGCCTGTACTTTTCCCACAACAGGAGGGGAAAGTACCCAAGGGCCTTCAGTTTCTCCACCAACAGCTTCCAACACTCAGTAAGGGAGAAAGACAGAGCGGTTGAGACAGTATAACAAAAAATGTCCTGAACTGTGGTCCTGTTGATCAAGCAATGCTGATTTTTTTAGCCCTCTATTAACAAGGGCCTAAATAATGACTTGGATTAGAGCTGTAATCGGGCCTTAAAAGTTAGGCCCGACAAGGCCCGAGCCCGACCGAAATCAGCCCGAGCCCGAGCCAAGCCCGAGACTGACCGCTTTTTAAAAGCCCGAACCCGTTTACAGCCCGACATCATTGAAATGTGCGCACGCACACAGCACTTTTGCCTTTTGTCAAGAATGAGTCATTTATACATTTTTAAAGATAAATTATTAATGACTAGGCTATAGGCCACTAGGAAGTTATAACAAAGAAATGAAATAAGTCCTCTAACATTGTACCATCTCAGTACTACATCTCGCGCTCAAATAGGCTTAGGCATAACCTACAATATAGCCTAAATAGACCTGCTACGGGCCTATTAAAAAAGAGTATTTCTTAACAAATTAAGTCAAGATAAATTCTAAGTATTTGGGACTAACGACATAAAACAAAAAGTTATATAACATTGAGATTAGACAAACAAAAGAGGGACTTGTCTAAAACAAACGAATGCGGCCGCCTCTCTCCACAATCAAATATAGGAATATAAGGCCAACGCGCCAATAAAAATGAGTCTTTCTTAACAAAATAAATTAATATACATTCTAAATTAAGATATTAGGTGTCAATAACGAAATTAATACAAAGGCTCCGCCGTATTTGCTTCGCCACTTCTCTCCACATACCGGTCTCAATGCGACGGTGAACATCAGTTGAAATAATAAAATAATAATGCCAACATTAGCCTATATAGCCTACTCTGTTTACTTTACGCATGTAAGACTCAATTGATATTTAGTTATACATTAAAAAAACCTTTACTCACTAATATTAGGATATGTTTGTGTGGAGCAAAATTATTGAATCCACTGTAGATGGCTTCAGCGCGGTCCTCCGCTCACTGATGGTGCGTCCAGCAGCACTAAAACACCCTTTCACTGCTGCTGCTACTGGCCGGGATGCTTAGTACTGATCTGGCTAATTTTGCAAGTTTTGGGTAGGATGGTTTGTTGATGTTCCGCCAGCTAAAAACATTCGTTTCATTTTCCATGACAGCCGTTTCAATGTAGCGAGTGATGAAACGCATCACCTGACCACTCATTTACCGCGCAAGCCCGAGCCCGGCCCGAGCCCGTGCAGAATGCTAAAAATTAAGACCGAACCCGACCGAACCCGTCGGGTTCCGTCGGGTTCGGGCAAAGATTTACAGCTCCAACTTGGATACCAAGTGAATGCAATTAATTTCACTGGCATGTTTTAAAAACATTAAATGTATGATGCTAGAAAACAAGTTTGTTATGGATATATATTTTAAAGTGCATATTGCAGGATAGAGACCCCCATGAGTCACTGCATAGATAAATAATGTAGGAACTAGATTGTACTTTAAAGTACGATATGATGGCTTTTCCTTAACAGGACGTACTACTCAGCCACCTTTGTTGAACCTTGGGTAGTGAACCGCATAACACACCTCACCATCACTGGTTCGAGCATCGTCTCTGCTGCCATTGTGGCTGAAATGCAGGGCTGCCAAGAGAAGTCTGTAGAAAAAGTATCATTTGTACCCATTACAAGTTGTATGAATAAACCCAGCAAGACTGTTCAAAACCAATTTATTGATAAAAAAAAGATGTCTTGTATACAGAGTTAAGGCAATGTTCCCCCCTCTCTATTTAATATCTAATTTCTAGTCCCCATTAATAGGGTACACAAAGATAATACAGTTCAGCAATAAACTATTGTCATGAAGGTTATAATGCTTTTTTTCAAGCTGTTTCCAGTGGTGATGATTCAACTTTTATCATTTTTGAGAGCGGTATGTGATGCTGTTGTTCAAACATTAACAATCTTTGCGCAGCTTTACTTACTGCGCAATTCAAGAAAGTAAGGCTGCTGTGTTAGATTGCATTATTTTCAGAAAGTACTTAGTTTTTTCACCATCACATAACTGTACTTCCCAAGGAAGGAGAGCCCAGTGTGCTTTGGTGCAAAGTGCAGGATGAGGGAGTGAAATGCTTCCAGTGAAAAGGTCTGATGCTGTGGAGACAACTGCTAATTCTTTACCAGCGCAGGTCTAGTAGTTACACTCTCCAGTTTAACTGCTACATTTGATCCTGCATTAACACACATTCTGTTTTTAAGATGAGCCCTGACTGTATGATCAAAATGAGGTGGGATTTGTATCACATCTTGTTCATTTTCAGCCACATAATGAACACAATACTTGTATCTAGTTCCAGCCACTCCTTGTTCCTTGCTTCCCCCTCGAGGTGGATGTTCACAGCAGGGAAACACTGGAGTGTCATGTCTGTGGGTGTAAGCAGCAGTCCAGTAGAGGTGGTTAATAACCCACTTGGCAACCTAAAACATGGAACACAACAGAAAAAAAATATATATTTGATTTTAGTTGTTAATATAGTCAGCAGCAAGATTTTTTGTGTGTTCATAGGCATGTCTTTACCTGCTGATTTCTGTCTTTGAAGAGGGCTGACACCTGCAAATGTTGTTTAGTCAGAAACCTCATGCTGTGCTTTAGACCCTCTAACTCACACCAAGAGCTACTTGGGACCTCAGAGCTCTGTAAAAAATAATTTGGTCATTTCACTGTCTGGCATTACTGTATGTGTGTGTGTGTGCAATTACATTCTCATTAAAAATACATTTCTGTTCACAAAAATCCAAATGTTTAAATACATATATACACATTTATTCAACTTATTTTTTCGCAATCAACTCAAGCAGGTTAAGCGATCTTCCCTCCCTTTTATTTGCTTCCCGGCGCCACCTTTCTTCTCTTTCTCGGTCCTCAGCTTGCCGTCTCTCCTCCCGCTCTTGTCTCTCTCTTTTTCGTCTCTCCTCCTTTTCTCTCCATCTCTTCTCCTCCCTTTCCACTGCTTCCTGCTCTCTCGCAGATTCCCTCTCCTCCATCTCCTTGATTACGTCTTCTAAAGATTTGCAAGTTCTTTTTCTTGAAGAGTGCTGACTCACTGAGCATGTAGGGGCCACAGCAACATCCGGGCTAGATGAGCCAATAAGGGCAGGTGGAGTGATGGAGGGTCTGCCCTCAATTGTCTCATCCATAGCACTGTACCATTTCCAAGATGCTGTTGTGGGCTCTCCATCCTCAGTGCTCACACCTGTTGCCGGACATTTGAGATCCTACAAAATTGCACAAACAAAAGCAATCATTTTACCAGCACAATGTTTTGTATTAGAAACAACATGATCTTACTTTATATTTTTGTTTCAAGTTTTCCTTTTTTTTTTTTTTTTTTCAAAGGCCGCTGCCACCTGGTCTTGCAGGCCCTGCTCCATGACAAAAGCTCTGCACACAAATCAAGAATCAGAAAAGTGTTGTTTTGTGTATATGCTGTTTTTATTGGGTAGCGAACTGCAAGTAACTGTAAGAACTGCAAGGAACTGTAAGATACAAACAAGATTGTTACAAGTTCTGTGACTTATGTTTTCAACACTACACACAGGAAAAAAGTCCTTCTGTGTTTTTTTGGGTTGGTTGAGGTGCTATATTGCACTAAAATGGTTCTCCTATGATTACAAGCCAGTGAACCACTTGCACATTTAAATTTTAAGGCAGTTGCTGAAGTGTTTTATCCAATAACATTTGCTACTCAATTTATCAACAGTACTAATAGACAAATACATTTGATAGCTTATTGATAACTTTGAATTTATTTGCATTACAGAAATATTTATATTGGCAGTGTTGACAACAGTGAATTCTACTACATAGGTAACGTTAATAACACACACATATCACAGAGGTCTGTTTAATGTTGTGATGTTCTCTTAAGCAAATTTGTTTCTGTCAGATATTAGATAAACCTTTAGTAAATGTTTTTAACTGTGTATACGATTTAGAACATATAAAGTGCTAAAGTCACAAGCCATTTGAATTAACGTACGTACATACATTTTCTAGTTACAACTGCACATTAATAAGCTTGCAATCATGATTTTAGAAGTGGGAATAATTAAATTTACGATGGCAGCAATCCACTTTGTAGACGCATAAATGATGTGCTTACTGGAGCTCCCCAGCGACTATCACGTTTTAACAACATGATGCACGTTTTTACAAAAATGCAATTTTAACACAGGAAACCCTGTTTTACTCACATTTGAAAACATCCTCCTGACTCTTCTCTGCCATGTTCGATTATGACGTATTCTTTTCTTCTTTTTCTTCTTCTTTTTATTATGGCCGTTCGCAGCAAACTAGACGCAATCCTCTCTTCTTCTTGGTTCACGTATCCTCTCCCATGGCATTATGGGATAGAAAAGTATTCCTCGATAGGCACTTTGGAGTCTGGGCCAGACGCAGTAGGTCATCCGGGAACTCTCGCCTACTCTTTTATGAATACTGTGGGTTTCAGACATACTACTCTTCTCACGTACCTATTTTGCCTACTATATAGTAGGTAAGTAGGCATATTCGAACGATACTTAAGTATACGTACGCCTAAATCTATCGAGAAATAGTGTTCCATTCAGGTAAATCTCGCCTACTCTTTTGTGGCTTTTGAGATTTCATGCATACTTTTCCTTCGCCTACTGCTTTTTGCCTACTAAATAGTATGGAAGTATGTGATTTTGAATGCAGCCTTAGTCATGTGCCCTGCAGTGTTAAGCTCCAACCTCAATTAGACACACCTAAACTAGTTAATTCACTTTATATATACAGTATGCTACTCCTAAATATAAATTAGAAACCTTCATTTTCAGTTTGCAACAATTTGTTTAATGAAAAACACTATAAATATGACCTAGAACATTATCAGATTTTCTTTTAAGTCCTTAAAGTAGACAAAGAGAACCCAATCAAACATGAATTTGTCATTTATTTATTGAGAAAGTCATTGTTCTCCAAAAAGAAAATTGCTTGCTAAAGATCATGTGGACAAGCCAGAGGACAATTGGAGAAAGGTTTAAACGATGGGTGAAACCAAAATAGAACTTATTGGAGATGGTATTATGTACGGAGAAAAGAACACACTGCATTCCAGCTTAAGAATCTTATCCCATCTGTGAAACATGGTGGTGGTGGTAGTATCGGTCTGTCATGCATGTATATAAACATGTATTTATAAACAGATGTACTATCTTAATTCAATTAATGTCTAACATTACTTATGGAATTATGTGATGTAATGCTAGCAAAACATCTGATAGCTTTAAACAGCTTAAGCATAACATTACATTACAAACTCTGTATCAGTATTTACCATTTCCATCCATTGTCTGCGTTTCTGCATTCGCTGTATCCGGCTTCCACGTCGCTGTATTGTTCTTTTTCGCATTGCAGCTAACATAAGCTTTCAGTGTAAATGCTGCTGAGCCTCCATCTTCGCATCTTGGTTTTGCTGCTTCATCTTCCACCAAGAAAACACCAAAAGGAGCAAACAAACAGCCGCTTCGGTTCTCTCCATTTTGTTCGTTCGATGATCGCACTATGGTGGCCTACCTGACTTACGTTCAATCTTCCTGCTGAAAGGGGAGGGGTTTTGTGACATTTGATCCAAGGAGGTGTGTAAAGGGAAGGCTTTAGGTTTGCACAGCGTTCGATAGTGGAAAACGCAGCTTACTTTTGGTCTTGGTGCTTGTGACTCGAGGCCATTGGCCCCGCTGGCATGCTCTTAGCACTGGCTCGCACTGGCCCGACAGTGGAAAAGCGGCTATTGAGGACGTACCCAGTCAGACCATCGCACAGCATGAAGACCTTGATCCCTAACCTCTTCCTCTTTGATAGAATGTACTGCCGAAATCTAAGCCGGCCTTTCCACAGCAGCAGTGACTTGTCAATGCACAAGTCCCTGTGAGGAACGAACATCTTCCCAAAAGTAGTCATCAGAGAGGTGAAAACACTTCTAATTTTATTCACTGAGGTTTGCTGTGGCATTGTTAGCAAAGTGGCGGGTCCTTAGTAGCAGTTGGAAGCGATCCAGAGAGAAGAGAGTGGAGAAAAATGGCGTCTGTATTACTGGATCAGTGGTCCACTAATCTTTCAAGGATCTTTTTCTTACCAGGCCCATAAGAATGACTGCTGCCAGAAATGTGTAAATTTCAGTTGTTTCTGACCACTTAGCCGTCTCTTTTAACATACCTGTTAGTCTCCAATACCAATTGCTCCACAAGTTGCTCATTCATAAACAGTCTGAAACATTCTGCCTCAGAAGGATTTGTCACACTACCTTGAACACCTGTGGCAGTGTTGTCAAAGTCCAGGTCTGGTGAAGAGAATGGATCTAATGTCCAGGTTGGAAAAAAGTCCCCCACAACAGCGCCCTCACTGGCAGGGCTGGCATTATCAGGGATTGCCATCGCCTCAGAACGATCACAGTCTGTAAGGTTTTCCGGGAGGTGAGCTTCTTCATCACTGTCTAAGAGCTGTCTGTCACTGTCACTGCCAGATTCAGCGTCCGAGTGGAAGAGAATTTCCAAAATCTCATCACAAGTTAGTTTTTTTTCCATTTTTACTCTGAAGTAATGTGGTCAGCACTGAGGGTAGACCTGTCACAAGCCCGCCAATCATTCCTGCAAAAAAACATCCCCGCGAACTCTGTCATAATGCATAGTGATGCCATCAGCTGTCAAGGAAGCCATTTTTGTTATAGTATAGTAATATGTCAACAATAGCCTAAACTATAGCAATGTGACACATCGTGTGACAGTGTTTCATTGATATATTGTGCTTAAATGCCCAAAAATGTTTTGTTGTGGGACTTCTGTGACAATCTGAATGTTTGTGACATAATATAAGCACATCGTGAACAGCCGCTCATTAGCCTATGAAAACAAACATGCTGCGTGCAAAGGATGCCCGTGTTTGTTTCATAAATTGGCATTATTGTGGTTATATGCCATATAAACTTTATTTTATGGTGCTTCTTAGACAGCCTGAGTGTTATAATGAGTGTTATAGATATAATTTAAGCACAACATGACACTGTTTGAGTGAACGTAAATGACAGCCGCTCATCAAAACAAACACGGCTACCCGCATAGGATGCCTGTGTTTCATACTTTGGCATTATTGTGCTTATATGCCCAAAGAATTATTGTTGTAATTATTGCTTCTTAGATGTGTTTGGGTTTGTGACATAAAATAAGCACATCATGAGCCTGCAAACACAGTTTCAGTGAACGTAAAGGATAGCCGCTCATCAGCCTATGAACGGCTGCACGTGTTTCATTCATATATTTACATTATTGTGGTTATTTGCTCTGTAATCTTGTGTCTGGTTCTTCTGTGACAATGTGTTTATGACATAAAATAAACATATCAAGTGCCTATAAACACTGTTTGAGTAGCTAGTTGTGCGAATACGAATGACAGCCTTTATCACTCTCGCCTCTCCCTGTGTTTGCGCAGAGGCCGATTTGAAATTTAGAATTTGGCAGTTGCGTGACGTCAGAACGTTCTAAATCCCATATGTGGGACTGTACTGCTCAAAGGGTTAATACCGGACAACAGGAAACAGGAACAATGGACTATTTAAACATACTCAAAGGGGAGTAGTCACTAAACAAGACAGGTGTTCACAATCCAGGATAACAAGTGGAAAGTCCAAATGCGGGCAAGGCTAAACCAAATAAACAATGAACCAAAGGGGAAGACAAAGGAACAAACCAAATCAATGGTAAAACAGGGGGAAATACATTAGGAAATACATAACACTCCAAAACAGACCACAATCCTGACATATTTGTATCTTAAAGGAAAACTCCTATAAATGCATATTCAATAAGGTCAGAGGCAAAACGAACTGCCCACGGGTTGAAATGGGTTGGACTGTCTTCCCTGTATTAGAGGGTTTTAAGTAGATGGCCCACCTATATAGCAGTCTTGTCAGAGGTATGTAGCTATCTGAGGATAGTTCACATGAATGGGTTGTTCTTGATTGGGCTGTTTCCTTCATCTAGGAGGTTTTCAGTAGACAGTCCACGTAAGGCTATAGGTCTCTTTCAGGCTCCCTATTCATGAAGTTTTTGTCAAAGATGTACCAGTCGAGGCTGGTTTTCTTTGATAAGATTCCCCCCTTGAAGTATTCCTACCTATGTTTTTGGTAGCAGGGTTAGGTTTTCTTTCCATTTTAGGGCTTTAAGTAAGAGGCCCCCTGAGGTTGACTTTTTTTTATGTAGCGATGCCTCCACTCCACTCCCTTTAATCATTGTATGTTTGCCACTATTTTTTTGTGCTCTCTCACCAGGTTGATAAGCATGGACCAGGGCATGGTATAGTAGGTATTTTGTTTCCCAAAGTGTCCCCTAGGGCAGGGGTTTTCAAACCTGTCCTGGAGGACCCCCAGCCCTGCACATTTTGTATGTCCACCTTTCCAGACACACCCAATTTAGTTCTTGCAGTCTCTACTAAAAATCTGATGAATCAGGTGTGCTAGATGAGGTTGACATACAAAATGTAAAAAAACAATAAGCACACAGTATGAAAAAACAGTGCGAAAAAACAAGCCAATAAGCATTTTTTACATTCTTTATTCTGACAGATTATACAGTATTAAGCAACCAAACATGACTTGAGAGAAAATCAGGAAATAGTATCTATTAGTGTTTTGAATAGTCATTGTTTAAACACATGTGACTTTAAACAATTTGTAAAGTTTGTAATCTGATCAAGTAAAGTCTTTGCTTATTTAGTCCTTTTTTGGTAATGACATGCAAATAGTGAGGGTCTGGTAATCATTGGGAAGTCCAAGTCCATGTGTCCCATGAAAGCAACACAAAACAGCAGGATCAAACAATAATCAACTGTATTGTGGAGGATTGTCTGCAGGATGCTGATGCACGGAAGGGTTGCTGATCACAGGTATCTATAAGAAAAAAAGCTATATGATCAGCTAGTTTACTTATTGATTGCTTATTTACTTAATAATATCCGAAAAGTACTGCTCCTATTATATATTGCTATACACATATCCATTTTTTTGTATACCATTTTACTTTATAAACTTCTCTTACCTCTGAATGGTCAAGATCATGGTAATGGCAGCGCCTAAAGTCACAGGACAGTGGAGGTGAAACTTGTGGAACATACGGCACCTTTGGAGAAATGCACATATAGCATTTTATTTCTAATTATTGTAAAATCCCATAAAAGTGCAACAACATTGGCATACAGTTCCAGTATTACAGCTTTTGCTATTAGTAGAGACACTGCTGCTGCTAAATGCTTTTGAGAAATGCACTGACTCAGGTAATTCACATCACTTCAATCTCTGCACATTAATTACTCAAGCCTCCATCATTAGGTCAAACATGACATTTTGGAAAACTTTAATATATAATTTGTTTAATCAAAAAAAATTTTGTTCAGAATGACTTGACTAAAATGAGCATTAGAGAGAAAAGCTAAAGACTAATATATTCTTAGCTCTTGAAGATGCCTGTTTTCCAAGGAAATTATGTCCAGCAAGTCTTGTGATTTCAGGGTATTATGACTTCAAAGATTTTAAAGGACAAGTAGCACCAATGTAACAGGGTGGAGTGGAGTTTGAGTGACAAACTAATTAATTGTTTTATACATGAGTAAATTTATCATTATAAATTGAATTTTATATAATTTAAAGTAAGCCTTTTTTTTTTCTTCAGGCGTAAAGAAATTTAAAAACATTTAAGGAATTATGGACTTCAATGGTTCCTGTGAGTTTGTACATCCAAAATGCAGTTTAAATGCAGCTTCAAAGAGATCTAAACAATCACAGCCGAGGAGTAAGGGTCTTATCTAGCGAAATGATCCATCCTTTAAAAAAATAAAATAAATGTATATACTTTTTAACGTTGAATGCTCATATTGCATATGCGTACTCTGTGTAATGTGGGTCAATACAGGTAGGGAATGTCGAAAAACTGCCTTTTCATTTTCCCCTCTAACTTCAAAATCATCCTACATTGCAGTAGAAGTACCGACCCTGTGTTTGCAAATTGAACATGCAAAGGTCAAGCACCCTTTACAAAAAAGGTAAAACAGTGATGTAGGAGAAATTTGAAGTTGAAGAAGAAAATGAGATGGGAGTTTTTCTCCCAAAAAACAGTGCTTGTGTTGTGTTGAAGCCTTTTGAAGCTGCAGTGAAACTGCAGTTTGGACGTTCAAACTCACGGGCACCATTGAAGTCCAGTATAGAGATAATTCCTGAAATGTTTTTCTCAAAAAACATAATTTCTTTAAAATTGAAGAAAGAAAGGCATGAACATCTTGGATGGCAATGGGGTGAGTACATTATCTGTAATTTTTAATTCTGGAAGTGAACTACTCCTTTAAGAGAAGAAGGAGATGCATATACTAATACTCAAAATTACTAATTTAGAAATATATGTGACCTTTATTTCAAAGTGAGGATCAGATGTGGAAAAAGGATTGAAGAACATGAGAATTAATCAAGTGCTTCAGAAAGCTTTTTAGTTTTTAGGTACTAACAATTATGAATCCTGAATCATATGCATGTGAAAGCTATTGGCATGAAAATTGATTATATGCAGTAAATACAGTAAAATATTTAGTATTGTTTATGGGTTTGTGATGAGATCTCATTTCACAAGAACTTACAATATTTAAAATGTGAAACTATTTCTAGTCAAGATGAAAAGCTGTCTTGTGATATTTGCGTGCTTGCAATTGTAACATTTTATACAATAGTTCAGTAAGCTATAAATTAATATTGTTTTAAATTTTAAATTCAATATTAGCTGTTTGGGTCAATTCTGCAAACAAAATAGTTCCAAATAAAGCCACGGCGGAACTGTTGCAAGTGATGTTTCTTTACTAAATTAATCGTCCATTTTGAACTAATTGAGTGAATCAATGATTCAGTGAGTTATTAGACTTGTTTAAGATGCACCATCACTGTGCAGACCAATCGGCATATTGCATTAAAGTACCGCAAGAGTAATTTAATGCTTTTCTCATTTAACACAATAATGATTTTATATGATATTTTGGGTGTAATTTCTCAGCCGTATCTGATGTGTTAGTAATTAGAAGTTTTTAAATGGTTTGACAGCCCAATTTTTTTTATGTTAAATTTGTGGAAAGGAGAAAGTCACACATAGCTTCAATCAGAAGTTAGAAGCTCACGTACATTTCTAATGTTTCAGGATGGTCATGTGAAATCATATAGGAGAGAAACCAGTCCATTGAGTTTGTGGCAAAACCTTTACCGGGCTTAGACATTGTTCTTGTTTTTAACTGCATATGCTAATTCATTCAATATTGTCTCTTGAGGTAATTGTGCAATCACATTCCTTGTTTTGTTTCATGGGGACATAAAATCCACTAAATAGTAGCAATAACCCATATAGTCAGTTAATCTTGTGAGATGATTAACATTGCTTTAACTTTTGAAGAAAATGTGCCCGGTGATCAACAAAAATCTATCTGTTCACGTAAATCATTTGGGATACAGCTTCACCTACAGCATACAGTAAGTGAGTATAAGTGTTTTTTATGCATCTTTGCAAATCACCTTTTTTAATTATGTGCTAGATAGCAAATTCCGTGGCTAAACATTACAGCTCGTCACCCCATGGAAGAGAGGGACTGGGTAGGCAGAACTCCTTGGCCTTTTTTAAGGCAAATGCAAAAGAATGGGTCACTCTAAAAAGGCCTGATTTTTGACGCGGTTAAATGGGTGTTTTTCACACTGCAAAATTTTACCCAAAATATAGTACAGACTTCTCATTGAGACCCTAAAGAATCATATCAACTTGATGACCCCTTTAATATCTGGAAACGCAATGTGTTTAAAGTTCACTTCATCAACATTTACATAATTTCCAATGTTTTTGTGTACAGATGTTTATAGCACAAGAATTTTATGTTAAAAACGTGAACGTTTGACCATTTGAAAGTGAAGAATTTAATAAATAAATATGTGTAACATAACTTAGTGTTTGTTGCTTATTATCAAGACATCCATAAGTAACTATTTCCATTACATATCAGAGGGTTTCAGTTCACTAAAAAGTTTGTGAACCTCCATCTTGACGCATTACTAACCTGGGTGCAACAGCTGCAGCTGACTTTACAGGCATATGCTGACAGACAGATGGAGATGATAAACTCAAGCAAGGCGAATATGAGCAACACAGTTCCAATTCCCCAGAAGAGAATCTGAGATGAAAATCAACAAATAATATTAAAATAATTGACAATTAGTACTCACATAGGTACACTGGCTGCTTAATGTATAAAATCAATGCCTTCTTAAATTATTAATGATCAGTAATAGTAAGAGATGTGATGTTGGGGAGAAAAAGACTGGACAGATGAGAGCAGATTAAGAATTTACTTTCGACAAGTGTACTGACCACCAAGGTTATTTTCGTAAACGAAAACTAAAACTAAGACGAAAACTATTGATCAAAAAACATTTTCGTAAACTGAAATAAAATAAAAATGTCAAAATAAATGAATAACTAGAACGAAACGAAACTAACAACTTTTATTGAAAAACTAACTGAAATAAAATAATAATTATCAAAAATAAATAATCGTTTTCGTAATCATTATGTTCTCACCCCATGGGGCGGAAAAATAAAGGCTGCGACATGAACAGCACCTGAATTAAATCTAGGCTACTGCATCAGTTTTTATTGATGTATTTTATGTAACACAAGCGATCAAACCAATATACTGGAGCTGCTTAATCGTGAAATGATAGAGATTCAAACCCCCACGCGATCATTTGTAAATGACAACGATTCCTCATGTCTTTGAAAAGTCTTACCGGAACATTCAAATCTATATTTGCACTGCCGCTGACAGAGAGAGCGGTCATCATGTTTATGTAAAAAAAAAAAAAAAAACGCTTCACAAACAGTCTTTTCAAATACCCAGTCGTTAATATTATCACAGCAATATTCTGATTAAAGGTCATAGTTTGGATATAAACACTGATGTGATGTCTATGGTAGAGATCAAAACAAAGCACGTCATTTTTTGAAAGTAATTGGCGCTTCAAGTAATGTTTGTGTCGATTGCTTTGTTTCGCCACTAGATGGAAACAACTGTTAAAATATGTATTTGTCATTGACTACTAGAGATTGATTCAAAAACGCAGATTCATCCAGTTATGTTTTTGTGAGCAAATCATTTATTCATTCAAACCACTTTTTCATAAATTTAATATAAAAAGTTGGTGTATTAAATATATTCTATTTTAAATATTATGTATTAAATTATTAATAATTCATTCAAATGAATTAAACACTTTTTTATAGACTGAAACAATTAATATTTGTTTCACATTATTTTGCTTAGTTTAGAATTGCTAGGAAATCGTGATCTCTATTTAATCTCTAAAAAACTAAAACTAAAACTGAAACTAAACTATATAAAAACTAAATAGAAATGTGTTTACAAAATAGAAACTAAACTAAAACTAACAAAATTGTTAATGAAACTAATAAAAACTAAACTAAGTTTTATTGCAAATTTGAAAACTATACTAAAATAAAACAAATTTAAAAAAGCAAAACTAAATTAACCTTGCTGACCACACACTTATCTTATTGTGATTACTACATTAATGCAAATGTAAACATTGATGACATACCGTATACTTTCCCCTAAACTCGTAACAGTCAGTATCGTAGCAGTAATTGTAAAATGGTCCAAGAGCCAAATCAAATGGAATTAAAATAATGGTAATGCCTGCAGTTATAGCACTGATAATGTTCATTCCAAGCGAACCTTTAACGCATTTTGTTAACATATCATATTAATGTAGATGGAAAAATACACAACATGAATGCAAAGTCCAGTCAATCTTCCCTGATTACTGTTTAGATTACAGTAAATATACCAGTCTCAAAAAGGAAAACTGTTTTTTTTTCCCTTTTACTGTTAGTACAAATATTTTTTTTAGTGTCTTAAGAAGTGATTATATGATACAGTGTGGGTTGTATCTATAGGTGCAATTTTGATGCAATTTAGTATAAAATATCAAACTGTCCAAAGTTTCATTAAGTATGGGTGTTGCGTTCAGGAGATAAAATTAGTTTATATAATTAGTTTATATCTCAGTGCTTCAGTTAATCTAAATTCATTTAATACATTTTTGCCAGAAATATCCCTATCTGTAAGAATTGTTTATATCAATTGCACAAAAATGTGAATCATATTATTACAATGCCAATACAAATGTTGAGTACATACCAAACACAAACCGAAGGGAGAATTAACTTTGTTTTCAGCAGCAATGCAGAGTGAGCCTGCGAAAATGTACTGAGAGGAGAGAGAAAGAACAAAATGGAATATTCTGTTGGAATATGTAGCTTAAATAAAAATAATTAATAATAATAAATATAAAAAATATTATATAATAAATAATAATAATAAAAAAAAAAAAACTGAAAAACTGAAAAAAAAAAATATATATATAATTGTTTCTTACGATGATTGATCCCCAGTAAGGAATACCACTAATGACAGTGATGGAATCTAAATTAAGTGTCAAGACGTCCCAAACAGTAAAGTCAACAGGCCGATCATTATCTGGACAGTCTGTGAGGGACAAGAAAAATGTACAGGACAGAACAAGAAAGTCTCTTATAAAGTAAAACAGTTTCAAATTTTGGGGACCAAAATTAAATATACAATAAATTTATGGCAACTATGGGTATGGACTTATGATTGTACTCGAAAATATCCTAAAATATTCAAGCACAGAAAGCTCATTTTTGCAGATGTGCAACTTTGTCCATTAGTTAACATTTTTTTGATAGTTTACAACTTGTAAAACATTCTTCTCTGTGACTCTTTGTGACTGGTACACTGTAAAATGTTCTCTGTAAATGATAAACCTTATTTTATATTGGTCTTCCTCATTTTGTATCTAAGTCACATTATGCAATAAAATCAGTGTATATTGTGTTAATGTGTCTACTACTCCTTTTTGTAGAATTTATTCATGTAATTTTCTTACTTCACACTACCATACACACTTAAAAGGAAATATCTGGGGTTATGAGAATATTCTTACCCCAGGGGCTTTTGGTTGGCCTTTCAGAAATGCCTGAAGTCCATGAAAAGTAGAAACTCCTGTGACATGAACAGGCACAGGAGCATTTGTCACAGCCTCGACTGCTGTTGCTTGTGTTGGTGGTTGAACCTGAATGATGTGTGTTGAAGAGTTCACAGGTAAGACTGTTTGGGACATTCTTGTTTCCGAATCTGATATTGACCTACACAGAAATCATAGTACATCAAAACATGAAAAGGATATGATTAAAAAATAAATGTTTTTTTTTTTTTTTACATTTTTTAATTTATTCAAAAATTCTATATTCATTATGTTTGTTGTTATAAATACAGTCGTCACATTGTAGTTACTCAAATAGAGTAACTCTATTAGCCCTTGGGAATGAAGAATAGACTATATTAACAGCTCATGTTGAAACTGATCTACATCCATTTACATTAAAGGCATTATAGATTTAATACCAGCCTTTATAGATTAAATAAAGGAAATTCATTAATTCATTAAAACCATTTAGTTAAAGCAACAACAATAACAACAAGATGCAGATACATAATGAAAAGACTGTATAAAGATGTAATGTATGAATATATTTTGTTTTACCAGAGAAAAATCCTCTCTTCAGTTTGCTCTGTAGGGTTGCTATGCTCTGCAGTCGTACTTTGCCCTCACAAGAGCTCAGGTGATTGGATGGGGCGGCAAAACTCTGACACTGCTACAAGGTAATATAAAAATTTTGATTACATTTTTTTATTTTTTACTCATCTAGAAAATAATTCTTGAATTAAGAATTTTTTTATATTTGTCTGGAAACCAAGTGGTGCAAGAGTACTGATAACGGAGGCTCAATCGTGACAGAGCCCCCCACCTAAGAGCGGCTTCCAGACGCTCCAAATACCTGTGACAGTTCAGGAGAGTGATGGAGTGGGCCTGGCACAGAGGCATGAATGGCGGCCCCGGTCCATGTGCAGGTGGAGAACCAGGAGACTAAGGCGGCACCGACGGAGGGTGAAGCCATGGTGGTGGAAGGGTTGGCTCCTTCATGGGGCCGGGCGACGGAGGTGGAGCCGGTGGAGCCCGAGGCGGAACCGGAGAGTCGTTGGTCATGGGTGACACCGAGGATCGGAGATAGAGGTCCGGTGGTACGCGGCGGAGCCGGAGCGACAGAGGACCGAGGCTGTGCCCACGGGAGGGAGGAGGTCCACAGAGCCGGTAGGACGGAGTGACGAGGCGCAGCCGGAGGAGTAGAGTCCAGAGGCGAAGGTGGGGCGACGACTGACCAGGGCGGAGCCGGAGGGACGATGGAGCCCGGTGGAGCTGGTGGACCGACGGCCGACGGCGGAGACAAGGGAGCAGAGAGCCGGGGTGGAGCCGCAGAGTCCAGGACTCTGAGGCTGGAGGCGATGGTGAGGGATCCTCCAGCCAGGGCACCGATGGAGAATGGCAGTCCCACGGCAAGTCCTCTGCACCGAAGGTGGGTTGAAGGTGAGCAGAGGGACTTCTTGGCCGGGGACTCAGGAACATCGGCGGCCATCTTGTGTGCAGACTCTGGCGTGGGAGCCATCTTGTGTAGTGGCTCTGAGCTGGATTTTACTGTGGGAACATTGTTGTCCTCTTCTTTCCACAGTAAAAGGAGAGCCACTTATTTGCAGAGCAATGTCAACATAAATTTGTAAAGTCCAGCTAGGTTCGACCATAGGCATCAGTGAAGCCAATGGCTCTAAGAGTCCTCCACAGAAGAAAATCATCAGGCATACATCATCCATAGTAGACCGATTAGCCAATTCGATGAAGTCCATCGCATACTCCTCAACAGACCGCTCACCTTGTTTGAGACGCATGATCTGTACCGTGGAGTTCGTGCTGGAACCGGATGACACCATACTAGCTGCTGGATCCTTGTAGTGGCGAAGTCTTCTGTCACAAGGACGGACTGAGACGAGTGGATCCATTCGCAGCATTTATTAGATAAGACAAAACAAAACAAACACACAGGGGCAGGCAGAAATCGTAGTCAAAACACAGGCAGAAAGGTCGGGGCTGGCAGTGAGAATCAAACACGGGAAAACAAACACGGGAAGAAACGCTCAGAAATGCAGCCGGGGCAATACAAGACTTCGATACAAGGTCAAGCGATCTGTTCTTGACTTTGTGAGTGTAAAGACTAGCTGATTTGCATAGTTTATCAAAGTGCTTAAGCATGAAACACTAAATATTTTTTCCGCTATCTTTTAGTGCAATGGTAGAGTGTCTGGCTCCAAATCACCTTGAGGTCAGACGATCTGTTTTTGATCTCCTGAGTATGAAGTCCAACATCAAGAGTGTTCCTTGAGCACTGTATATTTACTGATTTGCATTCTGTGTCAAGGCGGTTAAAAAAAATACAAAAATACTGAGTTCAGGACCTCGTGGCGCAACGGTAGTGCGTCTGACTCCAGATCAGAAGGTTGTGTGTTCAAATCACGTTGGGGTCATGTGATTTCTTGTTGACTTCTAATGTGAAAGAGGTCCTTGTTGTTGTGTGCTGCAGTGGTTTCCAATCCCACCGCTCTGTGTCTCCCTTATTAACCACACCTGATTCAGATCATTAGCTCGTTAGGAGAGAGCTCCATGAACTCATCTGGTTGTGTCAGAAAAAGGAGACAGACAAAATATGCAGGGCCGCGTTTTTCAGAGTCATCGTAACCCTAAGTTGATTGTAACTCTATTGGTTTCAATGCGTCTACGTTGTATTAAGGATTGCAATGCTTTTGGGAAACACAGTGGGTCACCAGGATCAGGATTGAAAACCACCGGTGTACTGTATTAGATTTGTATCTTGATCTGTTATTTTTATTAAGCCTGAGATCTCATGTAATAACCATTCCTGTCATTGTGTACTGTGACAGATCTGCCTCTTGATGTGTCACTTTTTTATATCTTGCCCTGCAATCTCTGAAGAAATCATGGAAACATCTACGTGCCGAATTCAAAAGCCAGCTCCTTCGAGCCGGAATCGAACCAGCGACCTAAGGATAGCCAATGTATCATCTACAGTCCTCCATTTTTTTTCTTTTTTTTTTCTCTCTTTTTTTTATTAAGAAATTTCAAACATTAAAATACAAAAAAGTTAAAAGTTTTTCATAAACCAAAACATTTTCACATCACATTCCTTATATATACGTACAGAATTCTTGTTAAAGCACCCCTATATAAAAACTCAAACCATTTAAAAAACACCTCTTACCGTTAAGGGTTAACAAACATCTTCCATTACAAATTTAAAAGCCGTTTTTAAAAGTTTCATCTTTCCAAAAATGACAGTTCGATTCCCGTGTCATTTAAAACCTTTAGGACCACTTGAGTAAAAACAGAATAAAAAACATCCATCATTCCCTCTAGTTTCAAATAATAAAACAGACATTCCACATATTTTTCAACTTTTCTCTTAAACACAATCCACACATCTATTAAAACATTCTCCTTTTTTTTCACCACCCTTCTCTGCCATATAGCACTCTTCATCAACATCACAAGTAAATTAATTATCTTCCCATTTTTACATTTCTTATTAGTGCCCAACATTAATACCCTTTCCCACTCAAAGTTCTCATTTCCCTCCACTCTACCAGCTGAGCTATCGAAGGCAGGGTGACAAAAGGTGGCTTAAGCAGGAAACACCAGATAGGTTTGTGGTGTCTTGGGGTACATCTGTTTTTGACTTTGTGAGTGTAAAGACTAGCAGATTTGCATAGTTTATCAAAGTGCTTAAGCATGAAACACTAAATATTTTTCCACTATCTTGTAGTGCAACGGTAGAGTGTCTGGCTCCAAATCACCTTGAGGTCAGACGACCTGTTTTTGATCTCCTGAGTATGAAGTCCAAAATCAAGAATGTTCCTTGAGCACCGTATATTTACCGATTTGCATTCTGTGTCAAGGCGGTTAAGCAAAATACATCACCTCTGGGTTCAGGACCTCGTGGCGCAAAGGTAGCGCGTCTGACTCCAGATCTGAAGGTTGCGTGTTCAAATCACGTCGGGGTCATGTGATTTCTTGTTGACTTCTAATGTGAAAGAGGTCCTTGTTGTTGTGTGCTGCAGTGGTTTCCAATCCTACCGCTCTGTATGTCTCCCTTATTAACCACAACTGATTCAGATCATTAGCTTGTTAGGAGAGAGCTCCATGAACTCATCTGGTTGTGTCAGAAAAAGGAGACAGACAAAATATGCAGGGCCGTGTTTTTCAGAGTCATCGTAACCCTAAGTTGATTGTAACTCTATTGGTTTCAATGCGTCTACGTTGTATTAAGGATTGCAATGCTTTTTGGAAACACAGCCCAGAGCAGGGGTTCACCAGGATCAGGATTGAAAACCACCGGTGTACTATGATAGATTTGTATCTTGACCTGTTATTTTTATTAAGCCTGAGATCTCATGATATAACCATTCCTGTCATTAGCCGTTTTTCCACTGTTGGGCCAGTGCGAGCCAGTGCTAAGAGCGTGCCGGGCGGGGCTAATGGCCTCGAGTCGCAAGCACCAAGGCCAAAAGTAAGCTGCGTTTCCACTATCGAGCCAGTAGCCTCGCTGCGCAAACCTAAAGCCCGCCCGTTACACACCTCTTTGGATCAAACGTCACGAAAGCCCTTCCCTTTCAGCGGGAAGATTGAAAATATGTCAGGTGGGCCACCGTAGTGTGATCATCGAACGAATAAAACGGAGAGAGAACCGTAGCGGCTGTTTTCCTGTATTCTGGGTGAAAGATGAGGCAGCGAAACCAAGATGCGTAGACGGAGGCTCGGCGGCGTTTACGCCGAAGGCTTTGTTAGCTGCAAGGCGAAAATGAACAATACAGCGACGTGGAAGCCGGATACAGCGAATGCAGAAACGCCGATGATGAAGATGCTGAACGCTCACCTTGTAATATTGGTGACGTCTGTTCTGATGCGAGAAGTGCTCTACAACAGTTGTTTATACAGCAGCAATATTTGTAATACATTACATTAATAAATCACTTGAAAAGAAGCTTTGTTTTTTATGACCTACACACAAATCTTTCGCCTAACTTGGTATTACATCAAACAAAATGTTGCATACTATCTGCAAAAAATAACGACACAGTCGTATTTCTAGTATAATCTTTTATGCCTTTATTTAGGTACAGGTACAGTAAATGTTAACATGTTATCAAGGTGTGTTGGTCAGTTTTTTTTTTTTTTTGGACGATGTAAATCAACTTATATATCAGATCTCATTTTTATAGGATCTTATTTGCATTTGTCCAAGTTTAAATAAGAATAGATACTCATCAGACATGCATTTAAATAATGTTTTCACTTGTCTCGAACTTGCAATGTGGTGCGCTGGATATTTAGCTTTGCGAGTTCAGCAACGATGTATTTTATCATGTCTTCGTTTCTGCAGACGCCGTCAAACTGGCGTTGTACATTGAGGAAGCACCGACGAGGCACGATCAGGCCCCGGAAGTGACAGTGGAAACGCGACTGGCCCTGGCATGCACTAGCACGCCCGCTTTTGGCCCGACAGTGGAAACGCGGCTAATGTGTACTGTGACAGATCTGCCTCTTGATGTGTTACTTTTTCATATCTTGCCCTGCAATCTCTGAAGAAATCGTGGAAACATCTACGTGCCGAATTCAAAAGCCAGCTCCTTCGAGCCGGAATCGAACCAGCGACTTAAGGATAGCCAATGTATCATCTACAGTCCTCCGCTCTACCAGCTGAGCTGCCGCGCGGCAGCCGAGAATAGTTTTGCTAAACAGCCCTAAACTGTTTCCCATTCAT
>NC_133362.1:60596303-60616303 GCF_049309525.1 Garra rufa
AGGCTCAGTCGGGGGACCAGTTCTCCTCTGGCCAGTGTATGGAAGTGTTTTCATTAATAAAGTTTCCATGGTTGTTAGCTTTTTTTAATTACTATTTCGAGGCACATCAGCGGGCGAACCATTTGACAGAAAAGGCTATGAGTCTATATAAAGAAAGATGAGTTTACACAAACTTTATAGCTATGGCAGCGAGACAGTGAGTACTTGTTTTAAATCAAAGACGGCGCCGTGCGCGGAGAGTAATAGTGTGTAATGCATACGCCAAAGTCCAATTTTGCGTGCATATGATACGCCAATCCTTCCCATTAACTTCAATGGAGAGAGGATGCATACAAATACCACGCATCATCTTTTATATCATCTATATAAAAGATGATGCGTGGTATTTATACGCATCCTCTCTCCATTGAAGTTAATTGGAAGGATTGGCGTATCATATGCACGCAAAAATGGACTTTGGCTTATACGCTATTGCAAAGTCGTGTTATTCGTACGCAAAATGATGAGAATAAGTTGAAACACATACACATGTATTTCTGCATGTACATATTTCAATGAGCCCCGATAAATGCAGTTTGTACTATTTCTAAAACGCTTCTTTATGGAAAAAAAACATTGTTTTCTCAATACTTTACCTATACCGCTGTGAAGGAAAGAGCGCACAATCGATCACCGAGGCATCGATATCAACCTATTCAGCACCTCCACCATGGACAGCACCTGCTAAGGTCGCACTTAAGAAGGTTTACCTTAAGCAATATCCTAAGGTATAGTTTGGAGAACACACGTAGGAAAGGTATACCTGTAGTTAAGGTGTACCGCTTTTGAGTCTTCGTAGCACGCTAAGAGACAACGTTATCGGAGAACGCAGCCCTGGGCGGTACATCAGAGGAACATTTATTTTGCATGATGGGACAGACCGTAAAGACAAGCTGAGTCGAAAAGTGGCTTTTCCGGGCCGCTCACGCACAAATATTAAAGCATAAGCTCTCTTTTCATGAAAAAAAAAATCTGGCTTTATTTATTTTCATTTTTTAAACAGAACGAAATCATCATAATCGTAACACGATCAAACCGTGTGTCATTTTTCTTTTATTTATTTCTGATACTATTTACATTTTCTGTAAAATCAAACTTTCATCCAAATAATATTCCAAGCTCAGAGTCAGAAATAACAGTTTTGATCTGATCATCTTAAATCCTCTGGGTCTGAGGGCAGATTAGTATGGAGATTAATCCTAATAAACATGCTGCTACAATTGAAACAATTACATTAAAATTATTAAAACAGTGTATTTCTATAGGCTATATAGCTAGTGTATTCTAACTCCAGCAGCGTGCATCCTCCTTTAGGTCAGGACTGTGGCGAAGGCAGCGCGGACAAACGTTTAGCTCCCTCACATAATGTCTATAACAGGAACATCAGATCGTATGACATGATATGTCGTTATAACGAGAAAAAGATGTCGTTTTAACGAGAAAATTATGTCGTTTTTACGAGAAAGGATCTCGTTATTACGAGAAAAGATGTCGTTTTAACGAGATAATTATGTCGTTTTTACGAGAAAAGATGTCGTTTTAACGAGAAAAGATGTCGTTTTTACGAGAAAAGATGTCGTTTTTACGAGAAAAGATCTCGTTATAACGACATAGCTGAGTGGGAAAAAAAATAAGTGTGTGGCAGCAATGCGTCACCGTACAATCTATATCTTCAATCGTATCTAAAAATAAATGCGTTTTACTCTATGTATTTTTGTGCGTCCTTTATAAGCGTTGTTTATGAATAGTGCGCATGTGCACAAATGCCTGAGGGAACCCCGGAGTATGACGTAAGAGAGAACGCAATGAATCAAACATCAAATAAAGCGAAATGACAGGGAACAAAAATAGTAAATTAGTCATTAGGTGCCATGTTCAATATAGCTGCATTTTTGAGATCCCTAATCAGTTAAATAGCAGAAGTTATTACTCGGTGACGTCATTAACAACGGCCCTAAGTTGTTGAACTAATGTGGTTCAAACGACGGAGATGCGACCGTGTTCGGGAAACACTCGTGACTAGCTAGTTCGTTTCCACAACGATGCATCGTACTATGGAGGTTAACCAGCGAGTTATGTCGTTGTACGGGAAACGCACCCAGGAGCATGTGAGTGGATAGCGCATTTCTGAATATTCCGCTTGCTCATTCCACTCAGGGTCGCTGGCTCAACCCAGAATGGCCTGCAAATATGTGGAATAAGGGCTGCCTCCGACTAAAGTCAACTAGTTGTTCATTTAAGCCATTCGTGGACAAATCGCCCCTTTATATTAATTTCATTACTTAGGCTATATACCCGATAGATGAGCGTTTACGTAATATAGCCGCACTCAAGCGCAGACCACAAGGAGACATTTAATTATTTATTAATAAACTGGTGTTTTCTGTGTCGCAGCAAAGATGAAGTTGACGATGTGGTCTCGCCATGAACGCCAGAGAGAAATGCACATTTCATATGAGATTACATATTCAGAGAGAAGGCTAGCCTATTTGTTTTAGTTTTGAATACTTTCGTTTAAAAGTAGACATTTCAAACTTTCTATAATAGATAGTCTATATTTCTCAAATCTGTGAGGCACAAGCTGAGTTTCGGCGCCCTCCAGTTCACATGCAATGCAACTGATCGTGTCGGCGCCTTATTACATTGTCTGCTATATATTTGCTTGTTATTTATTAAACACAGGCAATTGGTTGATAAAACATCAAAATTAAGATACAATTTATACAAAACGAAAATCTTTTAAAAAAGAGACTACAAAACAAAACTTAATGAAGTGGTCAAAATGTTTTACCCTTGTCTCCAGACATATTGCACATCTCATGATGTATCATATCTTTCTCATGCTGCATGCTCACTGCATGCTCACTTTCATAATCAACATTGATTAAATTAAAAAACATTATGACGTCACATATTTTCCAACCCAGTCCTTGGCCCTGCTGCAACAGCCGTTGTTTAGGTACCTTAAACGCGCACGTACAGTCTCGGAGTCATCGCTGCAACCAGGAGATGAAGAGAGCCGAGACCCACATCACCAAGCACATATATTTGTCTCTGCCACCCCAGGATGCTAGCGCGACCAGCGCCATTGCTAGGAGGGCGCCAGCGCCAGACCTGCATGTTTAATATTTGCGACTGACACAGCGATTATATGCGGCTATGCGGTGGAGATGCGTTCCCTGTCAAACATGATTCGGCATTAATTAGGTAATTTTGTCAAAAGAAATGTTCTTGATTACAAGAAAAATACAGATTTTTTCTTGTTGTGGTTTATTTTGTCTTTCCTTTATACAGATTTAAATAGTTTCGTTTTCGAAGTACTCTAAATTATGTCAGTGATTCTCCGATGTTAAATATGATCAAGAATTATTTTATTTCGATCTACTAGTGTAATAAAAGTTGAGAAAAAGATTAGCCTATAGCCCTAAATATATATATACACTACAAGCTAATTCCTTTTTTCTTAACTTTTAACTTTTTCTAAAAATTATAAAGAATATTAAATCAACTTAATAGGCTAGGTTAACGAATTTTCTTATACAAACATAACGAATGCACTTCAAAACGAAGTTTTCAAATAATATTATTTTATATTAATAGTTGTATTAAACGAATTTATAGTGCTTTAAATTTATTAAGTAATGTTTAATTTCGTTCGTTTAGCTCTCTGGAAATGTAAAGAAAAATACCCTTTGAATTCGTTTTCAATCCCTGGTTTTAAACAAGCATATATTTGAGACTTTTTGCTTCCGGCTTTGCTACTGTTCGGACGCTTTTGCTTACTGCTCCGCGCTTTGCTCCCTGCTTTTGAACTTTTCTCCGATTTTTCAAATATTTAACTTCAGCAGATGAGCACAGTGCTCATACAACACATTTTTGATACAAATATCACGAAAAAAGGAGACTTTTTGCCTCCCACTGCCAGCAGTTTACATTCCGGAGACGGGAAAACACAGCTGCCTACTTTCAACAGACAAGAAAGAAAATGCCTCTTCTGGAATCTACTTGCTGCACAAACTGCCACAGACTTCTACAAAGGATTGTGATTTTAGAAACAAAGTTACTTGCTGGACTCCCAAAACAGGCGGAACACACAGAAGATCATCATCACGGACCCCCTCAGCATACAGCCGGTGAGTCCTGTGAATCTAGTCAATATCGACAGTTTAGAAATGTAGAGGAACAAGCCAAAACTGATCGACACACAAATCGATGGCAAAAACAGGGAGCGAGACCCAAAGGCACTCGAGACATCAGACTGTCAAGAGTATCTCGTATTGCTGCGGTATCATCCTCTACCCCAGATATGGCTATGACAAGGCTTGCAAAAACTGTTGTTTTACCACCCCCTATACAGCTAGAAAACAGATTTGATGCATTAATGAATGTGGGTGAGGAATCCCCAAATGTGACTGAACATATATCATGTCAGCCAACTGCTAACATTGCTATAAACAGGCGCGCAAGGTCGAGCAGACAGCGGCACTCAGCTCAGAGCGCAGCCGAGCCCAGGACTCTGATAGTGGGGGACTCCATTATCAGAAATATCAGTAGCAGAACTACAACTACATGCTGTTGTCCTCAAGCAACCGTCTCTGATGTGAACAAAGAACTTCCGAACATTCTAATGAAGCACAAGACTGCAAATCGAATCATCATCCATGTGGGAAAGAACGATATTCGGAAAGAGCAGTCAGAACTCCTAAAGAAGGATTTCGGTGAACTCATTGAAACACTTCAAAGACTTGAAATTCAGTCGTTCATCAGTGGACCACTCCCAGCAAGGGGAACTAACATGTTTTCACGGTTGCTCGGACTGAATACCTGGCTACAAAGAACCTGCAGTCTAAAAGGAGTCAACTTCATTGACAACTTCAATCTTTTCTGGGGCCATAGACAACTGTTCAAACTGGACGGCCTTCACCCAAACAAACTTGGTGCGAGAGTGCTTAAGGACAATATCTATTTTTCACTCCGGCATCCCTCAGTAGAATGTGTGAGTCTACCCAACATGAATGGCACACACACACTTGGACAAAGTGACGACAGGACATCCTATCAGCTTCAGAGTCATCATGTGGCCAACACAACCAACAAGGACACTGACAACGCCACGCAGCCACAACAAGCACTGCTCATGGACACTTTCCTGGCTGAGCCCTGCGCACAGAGCTTATCACAGACAGACTCAACACCGAAGGACGACTTTCTGGTAAACAGTCAGAGAAGCCAGGACAACAACATTTTCCAGCCACCGGAAACTCCAGAGCCAGAGCTCCATTCACCAGACACATTATCCCTCTCTCCAGCATCTCCACTTCTAAGCTTCTCACAGAAAATGGAGGAACTGGTATATGCTGGAACCAGACTCTCCCACTCTTTTGCTGCAAGCCCCCAGCTATCAACTAAAAAACGGCAGGCGCCACAACCACCAAAACCTGTGGGCCCAGCTCACCCTCCTCCTCCTGTGAGAGCTCTCCGGCCACTGCCACAACGCCAGGGCTCAAACCCTCCTGCATCTGCTGTGAGTGAACCAAAAACAACTGATAACAGCCCTCAGTGATATGTGACGGGTCCCCGCTACGGTAACAGCAACAATCAGGAATGTTTACAAAACAAGCGGGAACCCAGTGTGCCTGTAGCTTTCCCTATTTCTGTTTTAATATGTGATAGAAAGTCTAAGGCCCTCTCAAATCGTACAGTTCACACATCTAATCTGAGGCTTATTAGGCATCAAACTAAGATTGCTCTAGAGACAAAAAGTGATGCCATCAAGCTAGCATTTTTAAATGTTCGCTCACTAAAAAATAAATCACTTCTGATCAATGATTTTATAACCACAAACAACCTGGATTTTATGTTTTTAAATGAAACATGGTTAGAAGACAATTCCAGTGCGACAATCCTAAATGAAGCAATTCCTTCTAATTTCACTTACATGAATGTCTGCAGAGCTGTTAAAAGAGGTGGTGGTGTTGCTGCTCTATTTAAAGATGTCTATGAATGCAAACAAGTGTCATTTGGTCAGTACTTGTCTTTTGAATATCTAGGGATTCTGCTGAAAGGTGCTCGCATTCTGTTTATCATTATTTACAGGCCCCCAAAATACTCTCCAGCCTTTGTTGAAGAGTTCACAGAACTGCTATCAATGATTTGTTCAGAGTTTGACTGTTTTGCTATTGCAGGGGATTTTAATGTTCACATAGACAATGCAGAAAGCAAAACTACAAAAGAAATTATAACAGTTTTGAACACGTTTGACCTGATTCAGCATGTGCATGGGCCTACACACAATCGTGGACACACTCTTGATTTACTCATCAGTAAGGGTCTAAACATTTCATCCACTGTTATCAAGGATGTAGCACTATCTGATCACTTCTGTATTTTCTTTGATATATTGATCTCTGCTACCACTGAATCTAGATCTGTCTCTGTCAGGAAGAGATGCATTAACGATAACACGAGTGTGCTATTTATGAAGGCTATATCTTCAATGCCAAGCATTTCTGCAGACTCTGTTGATTTTCTCCTGGACTCCTTTAACTCAAAAGTTAAGAATGTCATTGATGACATTGCACCTATAAAAAACAGAAAGATAATTGGACAGAAATCACCGTGGAGAAAATCAACAGCAGTACAGATAATAAAAAGACAATGCAGAAAAGCTGAGCGGATGTGGCGGAAGACAAAACTTGAAATTCACTATAGCATCTATAAAGACAGCCTTCATGCCTTCAATGTTGAACTAAGTAAAGCTAGACAAACATTCTTCTCAAACCTTATAAACAGCAACTTAAACAACACTCGCACTCTTTTTGCTACCGTTGAGAGACTAACAAACCCCCCTAGTCAGATCCCTAGTGAACTGCTCTCTGACAGCAAGTGCGATGAGTTTGCTTCCTTCTTTTCTGAGAAGATCAATAATATCAGAAAGACAATTAGCACATCCTCAAGTTATGCAGAGGTCAGACAGATTCGACCGCAATTTCAAAAAGAAGTCATTATGTCTACTTTTGAAGAAATAGATAGCAACATTTTGGAAGAAACAGTACAGCACCTCAAATCGTCAACCTGCCCCCTTGACACACTTCCTACATCTTTTTTCAAAAGTGTGCTTAGCTGTTTAGAAGCAGATCTTTTAAAAGTGGTGAACACCTCACTTCTTTCTGGGACTTTTCCAAACTCCCTGAAAACTGCAGCCGTTAAGCCCCTTCTGAAAAAGAAAAATCTTGATAACACCATATTGAGCAACTATAGACCAATATCAAATCTTCCTTTTATAGGAAAGATTATTGAAAAGGTTGTTTTCAATCAGCTGAATCACTACATAAACTCAAATGGATACCTGGACCACTTCCAATCTGGCTTCAGACAACATCATAGCACAGAGACAGCGCTCATAAAGATAATAAATGATATTCGCCTAAATTCAGATTCTGGCAAAATATCAGTGCTGGTATTACTAGATCTCAGTGCTGCGTTCGACACTGTCGATCACAACATTCTGCTAGATAGACTGGAAAACTGGGTCGGGCTTTCTGGGATGGTTCTAAATTGGTTCAGGTCATACTTAGAAGGGAGAGGCTATTATGTGAGTATAGGAGAACATAAGTCTAAGTGGACGTCCATGACATGCGGAGTCCCACAAGGCTCAATTTTAGCGCCGCTGTTGTTCAGCCTGTATATGCTCCCACTAAGTCAAATAATGAGAAAGAACAAAATTGCATATCACAGCTATGCAGATGATACCCAGATTTACCTAGCCTTATCGCCAAATGACTACAGCCCCATTGACTGTCTCTGCCAATGCATTGATGAAATTAACAGTTGGATGTGCCAAAACTTTTTACAGTTAAACAAGGAGAAAACGGAAGTCATTGCATTTGGAAACAAAGATGAAGTTCATAAGGTAAATGCGTACCTTGACACTAGGGGTCAAAAAACAAAAAATCAAGTCAAGAATCTGGGTGTGATTCTGGAGTCAGACCTCAGTTTCAGTAGTCATGTTAAAGCAGTAACTAAATCAGCATACTATCATCTTAAAAACATTGCAAGAATTAGATGTTTTGTTTCCCGTCAAGATTTGGAGAAACTTGTTCATGCCTTTATCACCAGCAGGGTAGACTATTGTAATGGTCTCCTCACCGGCCTTCCCAAGAAGACCATTAGACAGCTGCAGCTCATACAGAACGCTGCTGCCAGGATTCTGACTAGAACCAAAAAATCAGAGCATATTACACCAGTCCTTAGGTCCTTACACTGGCTTCCAGTTATGTTTAGGATAGATTTTAAAGTACTTTTACTTGTTTATAAAGCACTCAATGGCCTAGGACCTACATACATTGCAGATATGCTCACTGAATATAAACCTAACAGACAACTCAGATCACTAGGATCGAGTCAGTTAGTAATATCAAGGGTTCACACAAAACAAGGGGAATCCGCTTTTAGCTATTATGCCGCCCGCAGTTGGAATCAGCTTCCAGAAGAGATCAGATGTGCTAACACATTAGCCACATTTAAATGCAGACTCAAAACTCACCTGTTTAGTTGTGCATTTATTGAATGAGCACTGTGCTACGTCCGAACAGTTTGCATTATTTTATGCATAATCATTTTACTGTATTAATTAATTTGAAATCATTTTCTTTTCTTTTTTTAAATCATCTTAAATGTTCTTAATTTTGTTTTTATTGTTGTGATTATTATTTTAAATTTTTATGCTATTGTGATTTTAACAGTTGGATGTGCCAAAACTTTTTACAGTTAAACAAGGAGAAAACGGAAGTCATTGCATTTGGAAACAAAGATGAAGTTCATAAGGTAAATGCGTACCTTGACACTAGGGGTCAAAAAACAAAAAATCAAGTCAAGAATCTGGGTGTGATTCTGGAGTCAGACCTCAGTTTCAGTAGTCATGTTAAAGCAGTAACTAAATCAGCATACTATCATCTTAAAAACATTGCAAGAATTAGATGTTCCTTTTTATGTACAGCACTTTGAATTACCATTGTGTATGAAATGTGCTATATAAATAAACTTGCCTTGCCTTGCCTTGCCTTGAGATAATTTAGGCTATATATTATTGCTTGAATAAACGTTTAAAAATAGTGCTAGGAATTGTATAATTAAGGAAATTAAACAGACCTATAGGCATTTGAAAAGACATAGTGAAATGTGTCTAATAATTCCAAAAAGAAAGAGAAGCATTGGACATAATCAAAATATTTATTAGGAAAACCATTTTCTTAAGAATTAAGGTGCTGCATGTGTTTATCCAGTCTAATCGAAGTGTGCGTCTCTAACCCGTCTTTCCCAACAAAAATCCCACCCCCTCTCAGAAAATACATAAAACTAACATTACTGAGCTATATATACGTTTAAAAATAGCCTATAAAATGGTAAAATGGCATTGCTCAGTTAAGCGTGTTGGGAATCGGGCATTTTGTTCCGCCTCAGCTTTATTCAACAGTTAATAACGCTTAACATTCAAAAGGTAAATAGGTCTGTGTATTTCAAAGAAAATTGTGTCTAGTACAATATGAATTACAAAGGTTTAATTGGCATCTTTATTTCAAACGACCCGACCGACCGCGACCCGAATAACATTAGAAATATTTTTGGATGACTCGTAACCGCAGCCTCCCGCTCATTTTGGATCAACCCGCGCATCACTGGTGGGGAAGGGAGACTGGAGAGAGGGCCGCACAGGAGATCACCTTTTCTCCGCTAATTTGGTCTAGGCCCTATATTACCTTTATATTGCTTTTGTATATCAACATGCTTTAGACATACTTTATTATTTATACTAGTAGCCTGTCGTGATGATTTTTCACGACCCAGATTTTTTGGTGCCCCCCGCAGCCCAGGAATGATGCTTATGATACCTAATGGAGATTCCAAAGCACTCTTCTTTGGTCAGAACCACGGAGAGCGATCGCGAATAAGTCCGTCCTATGCACCGAAACTTTTTTACAATGCAACAAAATATTTAAAGAGCAAGCTATTAAAATGTATATTATGTATAGTCACAGATAATTTAACAGTATATTAGTCAGTAATTTTTATTAGGTTAAACAGTGATTAGATAACGTTTTTAATTTAACGTTCACAATTGGTCTGGCCCATCCAAACTGGTCTCCCTGCCTGCGCCGTGCCGTGCCTGGTTCGCACTTAAGTATAAAAAAAAAAATTGTCTGGCCAATCCGAGGCCCCCTGAACACGTGAGGCCCCTAGGCTGCAGCCTATGTAAGCCTGTGCGTTAATCCGCGCCAGAGCCTATCATCTATAAATGAAAAACAAACAAACAAAAACAAAAAAAACAGGGATAATAGATTTTTGAATGTTTTCAATTGTTGAGGATTGAAAACATTGTTAGGTTACTATTTAAATTAATAATTACTATGTTCAATATTATTATTTGTTTTTTTAGTCTGGTTTCAACACAGATCAGCGAAAACCACACTATAAAAACAGTTAACTGTCCACTGTAAATAGCAAGCAACTCAAAACAATATTTTAACATGCTTTACAAAAACCTATTACAAAAATAAAATTAAATATGCAAAGACTAATAAATAAAAGTGCATTTTACAACTGAAGAGTTTGGTTGCAAAACGCGATAAACGCCATTTTTTGACATTTGGATTTTATTATTGGAAATCACTGTTCAAATGTACCTTAATCTATGTGTGAATTGCTGCCATTAATAAAATTTAAGAATGTACATTTTAGGCCTACTACAAAATGTATTTTTTTCACAAAACGCGATATCCGCCAGACCAGTTTCTTTGCAAAGTGCGATATGACCGTACGTGCGCGAGCTCAGCATCCCCTGGGAAGAAAGTCACCGCCGGTGAAGTGCTCCGAGTTTGCTTATAGATTCATTTAACGATAATATCAAAACAAAAAACATGTATTTTTAAAAAGAGGATTCAATAGGCTAACTAAAAAACGTTCACCATTTAATTGTTAATACTGTAGGCGAGCTGTCAGTCACGTAGGTTAAACAGCTGTCTGTCAGTCAGAGAATCAAAGCTTCAGAGTCAAGCTAATGTCATGGATTTCGATGACGGATTGGAGCCGGTCATTCCAGCTGCTGTTGGGAGAAAGAGGAAGGCATCTAAAGAAAATCATCAAAGGGAGAAGACCAAACGGGCAAGGCATTCAGGGGAGGGAAAACATCCGAAAATGTATTGTGGTCATCGCGCGAGTGTCATGCCGACAAACTGTCATATGAAGATGTAGCCTTCAACTTCACAAAAATGTATAAAAACGCTACAAAAGTGGAACGGGATTAAATACTCCTCCGTCTCTCAACAATAAACAAATGCAGCAGGGAACGAGTCTCCGCTGATTTCAAGAAGACCAGGGAGGTCCTGCGCTCCTCCCCATCACGATGTCTGCAAGGCTACATTTCTAAGTTTATTTTTTAAATAATTAATTTTAATTATTATTATTACAGTGAAATAATACATTAAATATGACGGGGCGAGGCGAGCTTGTGTCGCGGACAAGGTGCAACAGAGAACTGTGACACCGCGTCTCCGCCCGCTCTGATCATACAGGTTTGGTTTTCGAAAATACACACACACACACACACACACACACACACACACACACACACACACACACACACACACACACACACACACACACACACACAAAAAAAAAAAATGGTTCACTAGCTTTTCTTAATGGTATTACAGTAGTAGAATATAGCCTAAGGTGGATATATAGCGTTTTGCAAAAAAAAAAAAAAAAAAAAGTTATGTTGTGTATGTTCTGGCCAAAACTAACTCAGAATCTTATTATTATTAATCAATTTTTGTATATACTATTCCATATATTTATGATGTTTTTTTTTTTTTTTTTTACCAATTTAAGATGTTTGACAATGTTAAGATAATTATGTTGCATTTTGGCATGGTTTTTGACTTATTTATGAACTATTTATCTACATAAAATTAAATAAAAAATATCCTGGATTTGAAGAATATTGTGTCTCTGGCCTTCACTGAGCTCAAGTAATAGTTTTATGTACAAAAATTGTAAATTAACTTGACTGTTGATGTCTTAAATAATAATGTCAAATAACCAACATTTCTCAAAATGGATATATCTCGTTTTGCAACAAAACTCACTGTATTTAATATTTCAATACTTTTTTAGCTTTTCATATATTTTATTATGTTGATGCTTGGAAAAGTCTATTAGGCTACTATCCTTGATCAGGCTTATTATGTAGCAGTTTAGGATTTCATGTGTGAGTATGACCTTTTAATGGCAGCTGGGATGACTTGATTAATTCTCCATGTTGAGCGTTACACTTTCTCCCATTCATGAGTAATAGGAGTGCAACATTTTCCTGTATCTAGAGTCTTAGCTTCTCCTCATTTTCTTCTTCTCACCAATCTGCTTTTAAAATGACTCCCTTAATCTCTCTTCTCTCTTACAATTCCTCCATCTCAAGTGCATGAAACTTTCTCTTCTCTGCCTGTTTCTTTACCCCCTTTGCTGTTTAATATTTTTTTTGTCACTTTGTCTCTCTCTTCCTCAACAGGCCTCTTTGGATCTACAGAACATATTAAAATATTAGACAAACATTTAAGTATTGGTGCTTGCCAATGCATCTTACAAAATATTGTTGTGGCCTCATTTGCCCTTTGTAACAGTTACACAGCAGCATTGACTAGTTTATGTGAATTTAATGGCAAGGTATGTAAAAAGAAAGCATAGTGTTAGAAATTTACATTTTAAAACAGAGAAAAATAATATATTTACAATGCTAATAGCTTTAGAAATGCATCATCATGTGGGTACGAAATTATATTCTATATACAACATTTATATAATGTGTTTGTGATTTTAGAGAGCAGTGCACCAATGGGCTTTTATTTTGCTCTGATGATGTGACGACATAAAGATGCGCTGCGCTCGTCATCTGTTGTGATTCACATGAAGACAGGTTTGTGGTTTCAAAGTTTTTAAATCAATGCACACTGTAACATCAATGAATGTCTTTACATTTACAAGCTATGTAAAATTAAAAAATGCATTATTGTTAAATATAACGTTGTAGTGCTTTATTTAGTGTTACTTAAACGTTAGCCTTTAGTTACAGAGAAGGTGCGTTCCGTTTCGCTCTCTATATCATGAATCAGTCGTGTGATGATAAGATGTGATGAGAGAAACTGAGAATCCGAATCATTTGAATCAAATCATCAGTGAAATGATTCATTGATTCGATTCAGCGGCACGCGGACTGCAAACGACAAACACAAACGAGTGAATCACAACCGAGAATGTTCTCATGTTCTTATGAACAAATAATTAAATACCTAATGTAAATAAAAAATAGCTTACCTAAATTTAACCTTGTGTAATTTGTATATATTTTATATGTATATTAACTCTGACTGTCTTAGTGTACTGACTACTGAACTAGAAGCTGATTGAGACGCACACAGAGATTTACTTTGCATATATTTTTCTTTTACTTATTCTCATATTAAACAGGACAAAGTGTTCAAACACACAGAAAAACTCCTGGAGAATCAACTGAGATCCATGTGACACTATTATAAAGATGGCATTTATTAAAGAGGAGAATGAAGACGTGAAGATTGAAGAAACATTCAGAGTCAAACATGAAGATACTGACGAACAAACAAAGATGGTGTTTATTAAAGAGGAGAGTGAAGACATGAGGATTGAAGAAACATTCAAAGTCAAACATGAAGATACTGAGGAACAAACAGGTTGGTTTTTATTCTCATAGCTGAACATAGAAATGAATATAGCCTACAGAAATGTTTTGACATTTGACAGAAGTGTTGAGATCACATACTAATGCTGCCTTCAAGTGCAGCTGAGAAATTGTCCATTTGTTATTATGATGTCATGCATTTAAGTATTTAAGTTGTAACAATAATATGGAATTAGCCAGGAAAAAAAAAATATATATATATTATATAATATAGTAATAAAAATAATACTCCTAAATTAATCCACATACAATTGAAAACAGCCTTTGTTTTTTTCTCCATCCACACTAGCGTTTTGAGGCATTTTCCAAAAGGTTCTCATCCACAGAAAATATTAAATTTGCCTTGCTGCGCATACGTTAAACCTCATAAAAGCTCACTGAGACTATATAAATGGAACACATGATACTTTTTCATGCAATTCATCTAGTAAGATCATTTCATTTACCATTTTTTTGTAGAACAAGACAATGTAGGACATACAGAAAAACAGTACACAATAGGAGAAAACACTGTTGTAAATATATAGCAAGCCTGACAATAAAACAAACAAACAAAAAGTAAGACAAAACAAAAGCACAAACATATTGTCAAAACTGAAATTTCCTGGCTTTTTTTTATGATAACTGAGGTCTAGGGGTTATGTAAGGGGTGGGCGATATCTCGATATTTAAAATATATCAAGATATTTTTTAAACTCGATATGAATTTTGACATAGCCTATCGTATATATCGATATAATGTTTATATTTTCGCGACTTTGATTGTTTGCCTTCACTGTGCTGTACTTGTCTGTGCTCGCCCCCGTCTCCTTTCTTTTGTTCCCCCTCCCCTCGCCTGTCGTTCAGCTTGAGCCTCCGCAACCAGCCCGGAGGCTACAGAACTAGTCGCCAAAAAAAATGACAACCAGCTCCATTATATGGAGATACTTTGGTTTTAAGGCGTCGGACGTTTACTGCTGTGAATGCCGAAAGTTTGTCCCAACCAAAGCTTCTAGCACCACGAACCGAGATTTTCACGCGATCGTTAAAAAGAAATTAAAAGTATAACACGCACGTGTCCGCACATTCAAAAGCAATTTAAATAATCCCCGCGTTTAGAGAGCGACTCCCCAATGCGCGCAAATTAGGCTACATAAAATGCTTGAAAAACTCGGTCTCTATTTGCACTTTGAATATTGAAAGAGTAGTACTTTGATCATGCCAGATTTATGGACCAGCAGAGCAATGGAACCATAAATGAGCAAGCATGACAATCCATTAACCCCTTAACTGTTACTCCCATTTTTGAACATAGACGTGAAAATGAAGAATTGAAACTGAAATCTTTATAATGCATGGGCAAAAACATTTTGTAATACGATTTTGATGTACATTGTCCGTGTTAATGCAATGTCTGGCTTTAAAATGGCTTTCAAATGATGAATTTTGACATTTTACGTTTTCATCTGATATATCATTTCTTGCATTATTTCTAAAGTGTAATAGAGAAAAAGGCAACAATGATGTCTGTGAAAAAGGTCAGAACTCCTGTTATGAAGTAGATTTTTAAGGTGCACTCTACATAATTTGTAACACTACAAAATGTCAGATCTATTTAGGAGGAAAAAAGTTCTCCATAATCGTGAGAGAATTGTGATCTTTATTTTAAGCAAAAATAAAATTGTGATTCTCATTTTATTCAGAATCGTGTAGCTCTAATATATATACAGGTTTTTTTTTAAAGAAAATTCGCAGAAGCACTTTGTTCTGAACTGCCTACCTCTGAGTTTCAATAAAAAAGACTTAGGAATTTGGCATATTTGTTTTTGCAGTAGTTTTTATCCTGTAAAGATATTGCGATATATATGGTATATCGAGATATAGCTAAATATATCGAGATATATTTTTGCTCCATATCGCCCAGCCCTAGTAACTACCATATAAGTTTCAAAACAGTCAGTCCACAGCAAACTGCATACAGCCTGCATAAAGTAGCTGTTCCTTATCACAAGCTGCTGTGACTTCCGTAAAAATGTGATGCCGATCTACTCAGTCACCGCCTCTAGCACCAACCACCGTCCCACCCTCCTTTTGCCAAACTGCTGAAAACATCGCGTCCATTGCTGAGCAACAACAACACAGAAACAAGTCGAGAAAACGCTGTTCAGTCGATAGATGTCGAGACTATATCATTGCACAAAAAACAATAATATAAAAGACCAGTGGCACGTCAACTTTAGCCTCTTTCACACAGCCATTCCGCACGGATAAGGTGTCCCATGATTTGTTCCGTAATTGTTTGATTTGGTTCATTTAGTTCACACACATTTTTTTCAGAATCTTTGCGTGCTTCACACACAATCCGTAAAGATCCCATAAAGACATTTGGCATTTGGATGTGAGATGAAATGCGACGCGTACGTTTCACTAAACTCAAACTAACCTGACGAAAAATCTGTGCTTCAGTGCTGATAGTGAGGAGGTCCCCATTAATTATCACTCTGAAACATCCTGTTGAGTATTACCAAGCCACAGCAGGCTACACCATACATGACTGTAGTTACCTGTGGTTGGCCTGTGCGTCACTCAGAAAACAACAGGCCAATCAGAAGAGAGGCTCATGAATATTAATTAGCCAGGCCAAAATCGATCTGTTCTTGACAGAGCTCCTAAAAAAGGAGCTGCAAAAATATATTGAGATGGATTTTGGCACTTAGACTGCAAATATATATTCCTAAGGACATCAACAACTAAAATAAACCCCCAGAAATGTGTACAATATGGGACCTTTAATAAAACCTTTAATGAAAGAAGGAATTATTTTGTGATGAATTTTTCATCTGATGGTTGATTAGGGAGTTTGTCCCCTTTCTTTTTTCCTAGCCTCTCTAAATTTGTTGAATTTTATCCCCTAGAAGACATACAAATGGTATATAATAGAATATATAATAGTATATAAAGAATTGAGATCAGTATATAGATTTCCTAGATTTAATTAATTGAATAACACACAACGTCTAGGTTACGTTGGTAACCCTCGTTCCCAGAAGGAGGGAACGGAGACGTTACATATGGGTAGCCCTGTCGCGATAGTCGATAAATCGATTAATCGCAAGATAAAAAAAAATGACCTCGATAATTTTTCCGGCCGCGATAATTTCATTTGCATACTTGTTTGTTATCCGCGACTGAATGACAATTCTCGTTTCCTTAGCGTAGGAGAAGCGAACCCTCTTGTCAGTTGCATTGTCTTTTGTGTGGGGAGGCGGCGCTTGTCAGTAACATGGACTTTGTGTGGGAAGGCGGGAGTAGTGTTGTCACAATACTGGAATTTCTAACTTCGATACGATCCCTTGAAAAATATCGATATTCGATACTATTTTCGATACCACATAGAAAAAAAAACTACCACGCTATTAAGGAGGAAAATTTATTTTTTAATTTAAAAATAAATATAGTCTAGAACATGACAATACGGTATACGCATATGTGCACTGCTACAGCCCTGTTCAGATTCTTAACTTCATTTGAGTTTGAGCTTCATATAGGCTATTTGATGTTCAAATACAACTGTGTAGGTCGTAAACTTTTTTGTTTCTTTTTAGACCACACTAAAATTAACTATCTAAATAATCTTAGAACTTAAGTTAATGGTAAAAGATATTTGTTGAAATTAATTTAAGTGATCCGAGCTGCCCAAAACATAAGAAGTCATGATAGAGTAATGGCTTGCCCTGTGAGGCGCTTTGAGATCCGTTTGCGTCCTCAGTATTAAAGCTTACGGTCATATCCTTATCTGTAAATGTCACAAATTCACACGAGTTTTTCCATTTATGCCTAAAAGTCCATTCTGGCAGTCTGTGGTAAGTTTAAATCTTTCCTGAATGAGCATGTCAGACTGGATCACAGAACACAGACAGGGAGACAATTAATACTCAGTCAGCGCAAAAACATTCATGTCGGTTCGTTGAATGTTAAATTTATTTTTAAATACTACATGTAGTGCACGCATTTATGAAGGGTAGGAACTGTATGGCTGTGATGGTGGCAGATTTTTTCCCACCGCCGATGGTGCGGTGTTAAATGAGGCTCAAACATTATCCACAAACACGCATCTTTAGCAATTCAGTCGGTGAACAAGCACCCTACAAAACGCTTAAATAAATCAACGAAATAATACTTTTAAATAAGAAAGTAGCCTAAATAAGAGTTAAATGGGCTACTAAACAAACATTCGTTGCAAAAAAAAACAACCTCCACAGCGTATCAGAATTACTGACCGAGTTCTCTTTCCCTTCCCCGTTGCACAGCTGCTGTTTTTAATAGCAAAGTAATTACATTTATTTTCGTTTATTTATTTTATAAAGTTAATTTAGGAATATTTTTGGAACACGTTTTATTTGTGAAATTCAAGTTTTTGTTTTTTAAGTGACGACAAAGCGGCCAGCAGCAGAGAGATCAATTTAGCCTTCTCAAATCATCACGATTTAAATTAAAATCCTTAGATAGGCCTATATAACAAAAAAAAACTGAAAGCATATCACAATATTAGTTTAATCGTTTAACTTAGATAAATGTGTACAAATAGGCGCAAATCCAATCGTTTGTGCGGAGAATGAAAGCTTTTCAGGACATGAGGTGCAAGCGCCACGTGAAACTTTATTTTTGCTCATAAATGTTAGAGTAATAAATTTACTTTAAATTATTACTTCACTACTGTAAAACGTAATAATTCAAATCGAAAACAAAACTCTTTTATTAGCTATAGGCCTAATCCATAAAGATGCATTTAGGCTTTAAAAGCGCGTCCGAGCAGATGGCGAGTTAGGATCATCAACAACTACTTTGCGACACTGACTCAGAAAATACTACTTTATTAATAAATAATTTGAATATCTCCTTACTTTTCCCCCGCCACATTCATGGTAATTACTTTGGCTGGGGTTTTTACTGTGTCTGCTGAAGACACTTGCGCTCGCTGCTGCTGTTGCTGTTGGCGGGACACTAAACACCTCCACGGCAGTTTTGCCTGTTATGGAATGCATGTTGAGCCTTTTGTTTAATATTTTTTGAAGTGCAATTTTGTTTACATCCATTTTATTTATTGTTTTTGGTATTCATTCAAGTGCATTTTTTGTTAACAGAGACTGAGAGTCCATTGCTTTTATTGTTTTTGGTTGTTTTGTTCAATGTTATTGTGGATATTTATAATGTTTTCCATTTTCAGTGTTAAATAGTCTAAAAATAAAAGTTTTTGAATTTTGAAAGGCGTATGTGCATTATTATGCCATTATAATTATTCTAGATGAAAATGGTCTCAGATCGACAATATTATCGTTTATCGCGATAATTTCTTGGACAATTTATCGTCCAGCAAAATTTGTTATCGTGACAGGCCTACATATGGGATCTCGCTTGAGAGACCAATCATCTCTGAACATTGGGGAGTGGTATCTGCGTGCCAAGTCACTCCCCCGTACATACAGGTATATAAGATGGCGGCACGCACACTCATTCAGGTTTTTGTTGAGGAGCCGATCGAGCCGGCGTCAGTGCGACGCCCGGGGCAGGGGAATGTTACCTACGTAACCTAGACGTTCCCCTTCAGTCGAATCACTTTGATGTTACATATGGGAACAGACCCATGGAACAGGCCACGACCCTGACGCCGTGTTACGCACAACCCCACGTGCCGACAAGTCCTTTTCAGAGGTGTCAGCAGGTGGCTATTGTATATGTAACCTTCCCAACGCCCTGAGGGTCAGTAGAGCTCACCTGAAGTCTTCTTTATGTTAAGACACGGGAGGAAATGGCCTCTACGCGAAGGTTGTAGAACCTGGCGAAGCTATTAGGTGTCGCCCAGCCCGCAGCTCTACAAATATCTGCTAGTGTGGCGCCATGAGCCAACGCATAGGATGAGGCAACACTCCGTGTGGAGTGGGCACGAACACCTAAGGGGCATGGCTTTCCCTGGTACAAATATGACAGGGAGATGGCATCAGGGCTCGCAAAATTTTGAAATCCCTGGTAGCCCTTCGGGCAGGCACTCTTCAGTTTTTGGGAGCCCGAAATAAATGTAGGTAGCCTGAATAAAATAAAGAGATTTTTTAATTTGTAGAATATTGTAAAGGAAACAAAACACTAATCAAAAACATTTTCAAAACAAATTAGAACAGGGGTTTTCAAACCTGTCCTGGAGCCTCCCCTGCCC
>NC_133362.1:60628803-60631303 GCF_049309525.1 Garra rufa
CTATGCTCACCACAATACCACCAACACGGGCCCTCGGTGCCAGATTTAAGCGGTCAGATAAGAATGCTCGAATCCGGGTCATGGCAGCCCTTTGTCGTTGAGCGACGGGGACGTCCAGCTTCTTTTTGCCAACTCACCCTTCAGTTGGATTTTGCGCCTGAAGCTCGGCGGCATCCTGTGCTGCCCGCCTCGAGACGAGAGCAGGCGGTCCACATGCAGGCGTAGTCGTGGCCGAGAGGTTAAGGCGATGGACTTGAAATCCATTGGGGTCTCCCCGCGCAGGTTGGAACCCTGCCGACTACGGTCGGGCATTCCCCCTTTTGCCTTTAGCTTTTTGCGACGGTGGTTTGGCCTTCGCTCTCTCTGACGTAATTGCGTGCGGCCTTTGTCCCGTAGCTCCTGTGGCAAGTGAGCTTCTGCTGGGCGGCTTGTGGAGAAAGTGTTCTTATATAAAAAGTAAGAGGCGCACAAAACACAAGAGCCTGGATAGCTCAGTCGGTAGAGCATCAGACTTTTAATCTGAGGGTCCAGGGTTCAAGTCCCTGTTCGGGCGAAGGGCCATCTTCTTGTTGTCGCCCTCAGCTTGCAGTCGTGCCGGTCCAGCTCTGCCGTGTGGCGGCGTACGCTTAAAGATCTGATAGAGTTCACATAGAGTGTTTGCTATGCTGCCCCTTCATGAATGTTTCGTTGCTTGTGGTGGGCTGTTTTCCCCTTTAGGAGTTTTATGCTAGGCGATTTCAGTAAAGCGGTAGCCAGTTCATTGTTTTTTCAGCCAACTTTGAGGTTGACAACGGGACAGAGGACGTCGGGGCCGCCGTAGTCGTGGCCGAGTGGTTAAGGCGATGGACTAGAAATCCATTGGGGTCTCCCCGCGCAGGTTCGAATCCTGCCGACTGCGCTCTTCGCCGGTGCTGAGGAGAAGTGGCCGGGCCCTTTTCTTCCGTGTCCCTAGCACGGATTTGTGTGCCCTCTCTCCACAGTAATAAAAAGTGCCGCTAGTCCTTTTTTTTTCAATTCGGACGGCCGGCACCACCAGATGTGAGCCAGTGGGGCGCCGTGATCGTATAGTGGAGAGTACTCTGCGTTGTGGCCGCAGCGAATCCGGGTCACGGCAGGCTTTTTGTTCACTGAGCTCCTTTCTGCCACCTCCATTTTTCGTACGGGTGCGGTGCCAGTTAAACTATACCAACAACGCAGGCAGCAGAGGCTGGCTTTCGGGGTCAACAAAGAAGGCTCGAAGCGCACGAGTCACTGATAGGGCCAAAAGAGCTAAAAGCCATCTTTGTTTGAGCCCGTCCAGAGTTTTTCTCGCGTCATGGACGAGAGAGCGTTGTCTTTCCATGCTGGCTAAAGAAATTTGAAGCTGCGAAGCTGGAAGCGCAAAGGCTGCAAACACAGACCATGACGAGGCGCGTTTCGTTCCACTGCACGCTGGCGGGTGGCCAGATTGACTCTGCTCTTGACACTCTAGTGTAGCTCTGCTGTGAGCAGAGCCCCCAAAAATACAGGTCACTCGCAAAGGTTCCACTCCACGGAAATCTTTAGTAAAAGGCGAAAGATTTATGCGCTGATGACGAGAAACTCGAGATGTGTCTCTATGCCCTTGGACCTGTGCGCTCACTGTGGTAAACCACTACGCTCACCAAGGGTAATCTAGGGTGCCGACACCTGACAACATGATTTTCGTCACCCCCCTCACCCCAAATGGGAGAAGTAAAAGTTATGAAAGTCCCTTCCCTCACCCAGTATTCACAAACCCGATCAAGGTAATGTCATCTCTTTTTTCATGCCCCCGTATTAGAGGCCAAAAAAAATATTAAATGAAATAAAGCGGTCCAAATAATGACCCACTGTAATGTGTAGCATTCAAGATATTGAGAGACTTTAGCTCGTGGCGGGTCAATCTGGTATTTCATGGAGTAGGGGCTCGTTTTGGCAAGTTGGGTGCAGTCGCGTGTGCTGGGAGCGAAGAACAGCAAGCGCAACTCTTCGTTAGTATGGTGGACAGTATCTCCCCCTGTCACGTGGAAGACCGGGGTTAGATTCCCCAACGAGGAGACCTAGTTCTTTGCTGCTGTTGAACGACTCATCCAAAAGCTTTTGGTGCAGACAGAGGTCACAGAAGGAGTTCTGCTTCGAGGTCAACCGCAGCCAAAAACTGTGCGTTGGCCAGGAATCGAACCCGGGTCAACTTCTTGGAAGGCAGCTATGCTCACCACAATACCACCAACACGGGCCCTCGGTGCCAGATTTAAGCGGTCAGATAAGAATGCTCGAATCCGGGTCATGGCAGCCCTTTGTCGTTGAGCGACGGGGACGTCCAGCTTCTTTTTGCCAACTCACCCTTCAGTTGGATTTTGCGCCTGAAGCTCGGCGGCATCCTGTGCTGCCCGCCTCGAGACGAGAGCAGGCGGTCCACATGCAGGCGTAGTCGTGGCCGAGAGGTTAAGGCGATGGACTTGAAATCCATTGGGGTCTCCCCGCGCAGGTTGGAACCCTG
>NC_133362.1:60636303-60641303 GCF_049309525.1 Garra rufa
TCGAATCCTGCAACTACGCTCTTCGCCGGTGCTGAGGAGAAGTGGCCGGGCCCTTTTCTTCCGTGTCCCTAGCACGGATTTGTGTGCCCTCTCTCCACAGTAATAAAAAGCGCCGCTAGTCCTTTTTTTTTCAATTCGGACGTCCGGCACCACCAGATGTGAGCCAGTGGGGCGCCGTGATCGTATAGTGGAGAGTACTCTGCGTTGTGGCCGCAGCACCTCCGGTTCGAATCCGGGTCACGGCAGGCTTTTTGTTCACTGAGCTCCTTTCTGCCACCTCCATTTTTCGTACGGGTGCGGTGCCAGTTAAACTATACCAACAACGCAGGCAGCAGAGGCTGGCTTTCGGGGTCAACAAAGAAGGCTCGAAGCGCACGAGTCACTGATAGGGCCAAAAGAGCTAAAAGCCATCTTTGTTTGAGCCCGTCCAGAGTTTTTCTCGCGTCATGGACGAGAGAGCGTTGTCTTTCCATGCTGGCTAAAGAAATTTGAAGCTGCGAAGCTGGAAGCGCAAAGGCTGCAAACACAGACCATGACGAGGCGCGCTTCGTTCCACTGCACGCTGGCGGGTGGCCAGATTGACTCTGCTCTTGACACTCTAGTGTAGCTCTGCTGTGAGCAGAGCCCCCAAAAATACAGGTCACTCGCAAAGGTTCCACTCCACGGAAATCTTTAGTAAAAGGCGAAAGATTTATGCGCTGATGACGAGAAACTCGAGATGTGTCTCTATGCCCTTGGACCTGTGCGCTCACTGTGGTAAACCACTACGCTCACCAAGGGTAATCTAGGGTGCCGACACCTGACAACATGATTTTCGTCACCCCCCTCACCCCAAATGGGAGAAGTAAAAGTTATGAAAGTCCCTTCCCTCACCCAGTATTCACAAACCCAATCAAGGTAATGTCATCTCTTTTTTCATGCCCCCGTATTAGAGGCCAAAAAAAATATTAAATGAAATAAAGCGGTCCAAATAATGACCCACTGTAATGTGTAGCATTCAAGATATTGAGAGACTTTAGCTCGTGGCGGGTCAATCTGGTATTTCATGGAGTAGGGGCTCGTTTTGGCAAGTTGGGTGCAGTCGCGTGTGCTGGGAGCGAAGAACAGCAAGCGCAACTCTTCGTTAGTATGGTGGACAGTATCTCCCCCTGTCACGTGGAAGACCGGGGTTAGATTCCCCAACGAGGAGACCTAGTTCTTTGCTGCTGTTGAACGACTCATCCAAAAGCTTTTGTTGCAGACAGAGGTCACAGAAGGAGTTCTGCTTCGAGGTCAACCGCAGCCAAAAAACTGTGCGTTGGCCAGGAATCGAACCCGGGTCAACTTCTTGGAAGGCAGCTATGCTCACCACAATACCACCAACACGGGCCCTCGGTGCCAGATTTAAGCGGTCAGATAAGAATGCTCGAATCCGGGTCATGGCAGCCCTTTGTCGTTGAGCGACGGGGACGTCCAGCTTCTTTTTGCCAACTCACCCTTCAGTTGGATTTTGCGCCTGAAGCTCGGCGGCATCCTGTGCTGCCCGCCTCGAGACGAGAGCAGGCGGTCCACATGCAGGCGTAGTCGTGGCCGAGAGGTTAAGGCGATGGACTTGAAATCCATTGGGGTCTCCCCGCGCAGGTTGGAACCCTGCCGACTACGGTCGGGCATTCCCCCTTTTGCCTTTAGCTTTTTGCGACGGTGGTTTGGCCTTCGCTCTCTCTGACGTAATTGCGTGCGGCCTTTGTCCCGTAGCTCCTGTGGCAAGTGAGCTTCTGCTGGGCGGCTTGTGGAGAAAGTGTTCTTATATAAAAAGTAAGAGGCGCACAAGACACAAGAGCCTGGATAGCTCAGTCGGTAGAGCATCAGACTTTTAATCTGAGGGTCCAGGGTTCAAGTCCCTGTTCGGGCGAAGGGCCATCTTCTTGTTGTCGCCCTCAGCTTGCAGTCGTGCCGGTCCAGCTCTGCCGTGTGGCGGCGTACGCTTAAAGATCTGATAGAGTTCACATAGAGTGTTTGCTATGCTGCCCCTTCATGAATGTTTCGTTGCTTGTGGTGGGCTGTTTTCCCCTTTAGGAGTTTTATGCTAGGCGATTTCAGTAAAGCGGTAGCCAGTTCATTGTTTTTTCAGCCAACTTTGAGGTTGACAACGGGACAGAGGACGTCGGGGCCGCCGTAGTCGTGGCCGAGTGGTTAAGGCGATGGACTAGAAATCCATTGGGGTCTCCCCGCGCAGGTTCGAATCCTGCCGACTGCGCTCTTCGCCGGTGCTGAGGAGAAGTGGCCGGGCCCTTTTCTTCCGTGTCCCTAGCACGGATTTGTGTGCCCTCTCTCCACAGTAATAAAAAGTGCCGCTAGTCCTTTTTTTTTCAATTCGGACGGCCGGCACCACCAGATGTGAGCCAGTGGGGCGCCGTGATCGTATAGTGGAGAGTACTCTGCGTTGTGGCCGCAGCGAATCCGGGTCACGGCAGGCTTTTTGTTCACTGAGCTCCTTTCTGCCACCTCCATTTTTCGTACGGGTGCGGTGCCAGTTAAACTATACCAACAACGCAGGCAGCAGAGGCTGGCTTTCGGGGTCAACAAAGAAGGCTCGAAGCGCACGAGTCACTGATAGGGCCAAAAGAGCTAAAAGCCATCTTTGTTTGAGCCCGTCCAGAGTTTTTCTCGCGTCATGGACGAGAGAGCGTTGTCTTTCCATGCTGGCTAAAGAAATTTGAAGCTGCGAAGCTGGAAGCGCAAAGGCTGCAAACACAGACCATGACGAGGCGCGTTTCGTTCCACTGCACGCTGGCGGGTGGCCAGATTGACTCTGCTCTTGACACTCTAGTGTAGCTCTGCTGTGAGCAGAGCCCCCAAAAATACAGGTCACTCGCAAAGGTTCCACTCCACGGAAATCTTTAGTAAAAGGCGAAAGATTTATGCGCTGATGACGAGAAACTCGAGATGTGTCTCTATGCCCTTGGACCTGTGCGCTCACTGTGGTAAACCACTACGCTCACCAAGGGTAATCTAGGGTGCCGACACCTGACAACATGATTTTCGTCACCCCCCTCACCCCAAATGGGAGAAGTAAAAGTTATGAAAGTCCCTTCCCTCACCCAGTATTCACAAACCCGATCAAGGTAATGTCATCTCTTTTTTCATGCCCCCGTATTAGAGGCCAAAAAAAATATTAAATGAAATAAAGCGGTCCAAATAATGACCCACTGTAATGTGTAGCATTCAAGATATTGAGAGACTTTAGCTCGTGGCGGGTCAATCTGGTATTTCATGGAGTAGGGGCTCGTTTTGGCAAGTTGGGTGCAGTCGCGTGTGCTGGGAGCGAAGAACAGCAAGCGCAACTCTTCGTTAGTATGGTGGACAGTATCTCCCCCTGTCACGTGGAAGACCGGGGTTAGATTCCCCAACGAGGAGACCTAGTTCTTTGCTGCTGTTGAACGACTCATCCAAAAGCTTTTGGTGCAGACAGAGGTCACAGAAGGAGTTCTGCTTCGAGGTCAACCGCAGCCAAAAACTGTGCGTTGGCCAGGAATCGAACCCGGGTCAACTTCTTGGAAGGCAGCTATGCTCACCACAATACCACCAACACGGGCCCTCGGTGCCAGATTTAAGCGGTCAGATAAGAATGCTCGAATCCGGGTCATGGCAGCCCTTTGTCGTTGAGCGACGGGGACGTCCAGCTTCTTTTTGCCAACTCACCCTTCAGTTGGATTTTGCGCCTGAAGCTCGGCGGCATCCTGTGCTGCCCGCCTCGAGACGAGAGCAGGCGGTCCACATGCAGGCGTAGTCGTGGCCGAGAGGTTAAGGCGATGGACTTGAAATCCATTGGGGTCTCCCCGCGCAGGTTGGAACCCTGCCGACTACGGTCGGGCATTCCCCCTTTTTGCCTTTAGCTTTTTGCGACGGTGGTTTGGCCTTCGCTCTCTCTGACGTAATTGCGTGCGGCCTTTGTCCCGTAGCTCCTGTGGCAAGTGAGCTTCTGCTGGGCGGCTTGTGGAGAAAGTGTTCTTATATAAAAAGTAAGAGGCGCACAAAACACAAGAGCCTGGATAGCTCAGTCGGTAGAGCATCAGACTTTTAATCTGAGGGTCCAGGGTTCAAGTCCCTGTTCGAGCGAAGGGCCATCTTCTTGTTGTCGCCCTCAGCTTGCAGTCGTGCCGGTCCAGCTCTGCCGTGTGGCGGCGTACGCTTAAAGATCTGATAGAGTTCACATAGAGTGTTTGCTATGCTGCCCCTTCATGAATGTTTCGTTGCTTGTGGTGGGCTGTTTTCCCCTTTAGGAGTTTTATGCGAGGCGATTTCAGTAAAGCGGTAGCCAGTTCATTGTTTTTTCAGCCAACTTTGAGGTTGACAACGGGACAGAGGACGTCGGGGCCGCCGTAGTCGTGGCCGAGTGGTTAAGGCGATGGACTAGAAATCCATTGGGGTCTCCCCGCGCAGGTTCGAATCCTGCAGACTGCGCTCTTCGCCGGTGCTGAGGAGAAGTGGCTGGGCCCTTTTCTTCCGTGTCCCTAGCACGGATTTGTGTGCCCTCTCTCCACAGTAATAAAAAGTGCCGCTAGTCCTTTTTATTTCAATTCGGACGGCCGGCACCACCAGATGTGAGCCAGTGGGGCGCCGTGATCGTATAGTGGAGAGTACTCTGCGTTGTGGCCGCAGCGAATCCGGGTCACGGCAGGCTTTTTGTTCACTGAGCTCCTTTCTGCCACCTCCATTTTTCGTACGGGTGCGGTGCCAGTTAAACTATACCAACAACGCAGGCAGCAGAGGCTGGCTTTCGGGGTCAACAAAGAAGGCTCGAAGCGCACGAGTCACTGATAGGGCCAAAAGAGCTAAAAGCCATCTTTGTTTGAGCCCGTCCAGAGTTTTTCTCGCGTCATGGACGAGAGAGCGTTGTCTTTCCATGCTGGCTAAAGAAATTTGAAGCTGCGAAGCTGGAAGCGCAAAGGCTGCAAACACAGACCATGACGAGGCGCGTTTCGTTCCACTGCACGCTGGCGGGTGGCCAGATTGACTCT
>NC_133362.1:60646303-60651303 GCF_049309525.1 Garra rufa
ACCGGGGTTAGATTCCCCAACGAGGAGACCTAGTTCTTTGCTGCTGTTGAACGACTCATCCAAAAGCTTTTGGTGCAGACAGAGGTCACAGAAGGAGTTCTGCTTCGAGGTCAACCGCAGCCAAAAACTGTGCGTTGGCCGGGAATCGAACCCGGGTCAACTTCTTGGAAGGCAGCTATGCTCACCACAATACCACCAACACGGGCCCTCGGTGCCAGATTTAAGCGGTCAGATAAGAATGCTCGAATCCGGGTCATGGCAGCCCTTTGTCGTTGAGCGACGGGGACGTCCAGCTTCTTTTTGCCAACTCACCCTTCAGTTGGATTTTGCGCCTGAAGCTCGGCGGCATCCTGTGCTGCCCACCTCGAGACGAGAGCAGGCGGTCCACATGCAGGCGTAGTCGTGGCCGAGAGGTTAAGGCGATGGACTTGAAATCCATTGGGGTCTCCCCGCGCAGGTTGGAATCCTGCCGACTACGGTCGGGCATTCCCCCTTTTGCCTTTAGCTTTTTGCGACGGTGGTTTGGCCTTCGCTCTCTCTGACGTAATTGCGTGCGGCCTTTGTCCCGTAGCTCCTGTGGCAAGTGAGCTTCTGCTGGGCGGCTTGTGGAGAAAGTGTTCCTATATAAAAAGTAAGAGGCGCACAAGACACAAGAGCCTGGATAGCTCAGTCGGTAGAGCATCAGACTTTTAATCTGAGGGTCCAGGGTTCAAGTCCCTGTTCGGGCGAAGGGCCATCTTCTTGTTGTCGCCCTCAGCTTGCAGTCGTGCCGGTCCAGCTCTGCCGTGTGGCGGCGTACGCTTAAAGATCTGATAGAGTTCACATAGAGTGTTTGCTATGCTGCCCCTTCATGAATGTTTCGTTGCTTGTGGTGGGCTGTTTTCCCCTTTAGGAGTTTTATGCTAGGCGATTTCAGTAAAGCGGTAGCCAGTTCATTGTTTTTTCAGCCAACTTTGAGGTTGACAACGGGACAGAGGACGTCGGGGCCGCCGTAGTCGTGGCCGAGTGGTTAAGGCGATGGACTAGAAATCCATTGGGGTCTCCCCACGCAGGTTCGAATCCTGCCGACTGCGCTCTTCGCCGGTGCTGAGGAGAAGTGGCCGGGCCCTTTTCTTCCGTGTCCCTAGCACGGATTTGTGTGCCCTCTCTCCACAGTAATAAAAAGTGCCGCTAGTCCTTTTTTTTTCAATTCGGACGGCCGGCACCACCAGATGTGAGCCAGTGGGGCGCCGTGATCGTATAGTGGAGAGTACTCTGCGTTGTGGCCGCAGCGAATCCGGGTCACGGCAGGCTTTTTGTTCACTGAGCTCCTTTCTGCCACCTCCATTTTTCGTACGGGTGCGGTGCCAGTTAAACTATACCAACAACGCAGGCAGCAGAGGCTGGCTTTCGGGGTCAACAAAGAAGGCTCGAAGCGCACGAGTCACTGATAGGGCCAAAAGAGCTAAAAGCCATCTTTGTTTGAGCCCGTCCAGAGTTTTTCTCGCGTCATGGACGAGAGAGCGTTGTCTTTCCATGCTGGCTAAAGAAATTTGAAGCTGCGAAGCTGGAAGCGCAAAGGCTGCAAACACAGACCATGACGAGGCGCGCTTCGTTCCACTGCACGCTGACGGGTGGCCAGATTGACTTTGCTTTTGACACTCTAGTGTAGCTCTGCTGTGAGCAGAGCCCCCAAAAATACAGGTCACTCGCAAAGGTTCCACTCCACGGAAATCTTTAGTAAAAGGCGAAAGATTTATGCGCTGATGACGAGAAACTCGAGATGTGTCTCTATGCCCTTGGACCTGTGCGCTCACTGTGGTAAACCACTACGCTCACCAAGGGTAATCTAGGGTGCCGACACCTGACAACATGATTTTCGTCACCCCCCTCACCCCAAATGGGAGAAGTAAAAGTTATGAAAGTCCCTTCCCTCACCCAGTATTCACAAACCCGATCAAGGTAATGTCATCTCTTTTTTCATGCCCCCGTATTAGAGGCCAAAAAAAATATTAAATGAAATAAAGCGGTCCAAATAATGACCCACTGTAATGTGTAGCATTCAAGATATTGAGAGACTTTAGCTCGTGGCGGGTCAATCTGGTATTTCATGGAGTAGGGGCTCGTTTTGGCAAGTTGGGTGCAGTCGCGTGTGCTGGGAGCGAAGAACAGCAAGCGCAACTCTTCGTTAGTATGGTGGACAGTATCTCCCCCTGTCACGTGGAAGACCGGGGTTAGATTCCCCAACGAGGAGACCTAGTTCTTTGCTGCTGTTGAACGACTCATCCAAAAGCTTTTGTTGCAGACAGAGGTCACAGAAGGAGTTCTGCTTCGAGGTCAACCGCAGCCAAAAAACTGTGCGTTGGCCAGGAATCGAACCCGGGTCAACTTCTTGGAAGGCAGCTATGCTCACCACAATACCACCAACACGGGCCCTCGGTGCCAGATTTAAGCGGTCAGATAAGAATGCTCGAATCCGGGTCATGGCAGCCCTTTGTCGTTGAGCGACGGGGACGTCCAGCTTCTTTTTGCCAACTCACCCTTCAGTTGGATTTTGCGCCTGAAGCTCGGCGGCATCCTGTGCTGCCCGCCTCGAGACGAGAGCAGGCGGTCCACATGCAGGCGTAGTCGTGGCCGAGAGGTTAAGGCGATGGACTTGAAATCCATTGGGGTCTCCCCGCGCAGGTTGGAACCCTGCCGACTACGGTCGGGCATTCCCCCTTTTGCCTTTAGCTTTTTGCGACGGTGGTTTGGCCTTCGCTCTCTCTGACGTAATTGCGTGCGGCCTTTGTCCCGTAGCTCCTGTGGCAAGTGAGCTTCTGCTGGGCGGCTTGTGGAGAAAGTGTTCTTATATAAAAAGTAAGAGGCGCACAAAACACAAGAGCCTGGATAGCTCAGTCGGTAGAGCATCAGACTTTTAATCTGAGGGTCCAGGGTTCAAGTCCCTGTTCGGGCGAAGGGCCATCTTCTTGTTGTCGCCCTCAGCTTGCAGTCGTGCCGGTCCAGCTCTGCCGTGTGGCGGCGTACGCTTAAAGATCTAATAGAGTTCACATAGAGTGTTTGCTATGCTGCCCCTTCATGAATGTTTCGTTGCTTGTGGTGGGCTGTTTTCCCCTTTAGGAGTTTTATGCTAGGCGATTTCAGTAAAGCGGTAGCCAGTTCATTGTTTTTTCAGCCAACTTTGAGGTTGACAACGGGACAGAGGACGTCGGGGCCGCCGTAGTCGTGGCCGAGTGGTTAAGGCGATGGACTAGAAATCCATTGGGGTCTCCCCGCGCAGGTTCGAATCCTGCCGACTGCGCTCTTCGCCGGTGCTGAGGAGAAGTGGCCGGGCCCTTTTCTTCCGTGTCCCTAGCACGGATTTGTGTGCCCTCTCTCCACAGTAATAAAAAGCGCCGCTAGTCCTTTTTTTTTCAATTCGGACGGCCGGCACCACCAGATGTGAGCCAGTGGGGCGCCGTGATCGTATAGTGGAGAGTACTCTGCGTTGTGGCCGCAGCGAATCCGGGTCACGGCAGGCTTTTTGTTCACTGAGCTCCTTTCTGCCACCTCCATTTTTCGTACGGGTGCGGTGCCAGTTAAACTATACCAACAACGCAGGCAGCAGAGGCTGGCTTTCGGGGTCAACAAAGAAGGCTCGAAGTGCACGAGTCACTGATAGGGCCAAAAGAGCTAAAAGCCATCTTTGTTTGAGCCCGTCCAGAGTTTTTCTCGCGTCATGGACGAGAGAGCGTTGTCTTTCCATGCTGGCTAAAGAAATTTGAAGCTGCGAAGCTGGAAGCGCAAAGGCTGCAAACACAGACCATGACGAGGCGCGCTTCGTTCCACTGCACGCTGGCGGGTGGCCAGATTGACTCTGCTCTTGACACTCTAGTGTAGCTCTGCTGTGAGCAGAGCCCCAAAAATACAGGTCACTCGCAAAGGTTCCCCTCCACGGAAATCTTTAGTAAAAGGCGAAAGATTTATGCGCTGATGACGAGAAACTCGAGATTTGTCTCTATGCCCTTGGACCTGTGCGCTCACTGTGGTAAACCACTACGCTCACCAAGGGTAATCTAGGGTGCCGACACCTGACAACATGATTTTCGTCACCCCCCTCACCCCAAATGGGAGAAGTAAAAGTTATGAAAGTCCCTTCCCTCACCCAGTATTCACAAACCCGATCAAGGTAATGTCATCTCTTTTTTCATGCCCCCGTATTAGAGGCCAAAAAAAATATTAAATGAAATAAAGCGGTCCAAATAATGACCCACTGTAATGTGTAGCATTCAAGATATTGAGAGACTTTAGCTCGTGGCGGGTCAATCTGGTATTTCATGGAGTAGGGGCTCGTTTTGGCAAGTTGGGTGCAGTCGCGTGTGCTGGGAGCGAAGAACAGCAAGCGCAACTCTTCGTTAGTATGGTGGACAGTATCTCCCCCTGTCACGTGGAAGACCGGGGTTAGATTCCCCAACGAGGAGACCTAGTTCTTTGCTGCTGTTGAACGACTCATCCAAAAGCTTTTGTTGCAGACAGAGGTCACAGAAGGAGTTCTGCTTCGAGGTCAACCGCAGCCAAAAACTGTGCATTGGCCAGGAATCGAACCCGGGTCAACTTCTTGGAAGGCAGCTATGCTCACCACAATACCACCAACACGGGCCCTCGGTGCCAGATTTAAGCGGTCAGATAAGAATGCTCGAATCCGGGTCATGGCAGCCCTTTGTCGTTGAGCGACGGGGACGTCCAGCTTCTTTTTGCCAACTCACCCTTCAGTTGGATTTTGCGCCTGAAGCTCGGCGGCATCCTGTGCTGCCCGCCTCGAGACGAGAGCAGGCGGTCCACATGCAGGCGTAGTCGTGGCCGAGAGGTTAAGGCGATGGACTTGAAATCCATTGGGGTCTCCCCGCGCAGGTTGGAACCCTGCCGACTACGGTCGGGCATTCCCCCTTTTGCCTTTAGCTTTTTGCGACGGTGGTTTGGCCTTCGCTCTCTCTGACGTAATTGCGTGCGGCCTTTGTCCCGTAGCTCCTGTGGCAAGTGAG
>NC_133362.1:60656303-60661303 GCF_049309525.1 Garra rufa
TCCTTTTTTTTTCAATTCGGACGTCCGGCACCACCAGATGTGAGCCAGTGGGGCGCCGTGATCGTATAGTGGAGAGTACTCTGCGTTGTGGCCGCAGCACCTCCGGTTCGAATCCGGGTCACGGCAGGCTTTTTGTTCACTGAGCTCCTTTCTGCCACCTCCATTTTTCGTACGGGTGCGGTGCCAGTTAAACTATACCAACAACGCAGGCAGCAGAGGCTGGCTTTCGGGGTCAACAAAGAAGGCTCGAAGCGCACGAGTCACTGATAGGGCCAAAAGAGCTAAAAGCCATCTTTGTTTGAGCCCGTCCAGAGTTTTTCTCGCGTCATGGACGAGAGAGCGTTGTCTTTCCATGCTGGCTAAAGAAATTTGAAGCTGCGAAGCTGGAAGCGCAAAGGCTGCAAACACAGACCATGACGAGGCGCGCTTCGTTCCACTGCACGCTGGCGGGTGGCCAGATTGACTCTGCTCTTGACACTCTAGTGTAGCTCTGCTGTGAGCAGAGCCCCCAAAAATACAGGTCACTCGCAAAGGTTCCACTCCACGGAAATCTTTAGTAAAAGGCGAAAGATTTATGCGCTGATGACGAGAAACTCGAGATGTGTCTCTATGCCCTTGGACCTGTGCGCTCACTGTGGTAAACCACTACGCTCACCAAGGGTAATCTAGGGTGCCGACACCTGACAACATGATTTTCGTCACCCCCCTCACCCCAAATGGGAGAAGTAAAAGTTATGAAAGTCCCTTCCCTCACCCAGTATTCACAAACCCGATCAAGGTAATGTCATCTCTTTTTTCATGCCCCCGTATTAGAGGCCAAAAAAAATATTAAATGAAATAAAGCGGTCCAAATAATGACCCACTGTAATGTGTAGCATTCAAGATATTGAGAGACTTTAGCTCGTGGCGGGTCAATCTGGTATTTCATGGAGTAGGGGCTCGTTTTGGCAAGTTGGGTGCAGTCGCGTGTGCTGGGAGCGAAGAACAGCAAGCGCAACTCTTCGTTAGTATGGTGGACAGTATCTCCCCCTGTCACGTGGAAGACCGGGGTTAGATTCCCCAACGAGGAGACCTAGTTCTTTGCTGCTGTTGAACGACTCATCCAAAAGCTTTTGGTGCAGACAGAGGTCACAGAAGGAGTTCTGCTTCGAGGTCAACCGCAGCCAAAAACTGTGCGTTGGCCGGGAATCGAATCCGGGTCAACTTCTTGGAAGGCAGCTATGCTCACCACAATACCACCAACACGGGCCCTCGGTGCCAGATTTAAGCGGTCAGATAAGAATGCTCGAATCCGGGTCATGGCAGCCCTTTGTCGTTGAGCGACGGGGACGTCCAGCTTCTTTTTGCCAACTCACCCTTCAGTTGGATTTTGCGCCTGAAGCTCGGCGGCATCCTGTGCTGCCCGCCTCGAGACGAGAGCAGGCGGTCCACATGCAGGCGTAGTCGTGGCCGAGAGGTTAAGGCGATGGACTTGAAATCCATTGGGGTCTCCCCGCGCAGGTTGGAATCCTGCCGACTACGGTCGGGCATTCCCCCTTTTGCCTTTAGCTTTTTGCGACGGTGGTTTGGCCTTCGCTCTCTCTGACGTAATTGCGTGCGGCCTTTGTCCCGTAGCTCCTGTGGCAAGTGAGCTTCTGCTGGGCGGCTTGTGGAGAAAGTGTTCCTATATAAAAAGTAAGAGGCGCACAAGACACAAGAGCCTGGATAGCTCAGTCGGTAGAGCATCAGACTTTTAATCTGAGGGTCCAGGGTTCAAGTCCCTGTTCGGGCGAAGGGCCATCTTCTTGTTGTCGCCCTCAGCTTGCAGTCGTGCCGGTCCAGCTCTGCCGTGTGGCGGCGTACGCTTAAAGATCTGATAGAGTTCACATAGAGTGTTTGCTATGCTGCCCCTTCATGAATGTTTCGTTGCTTGTGGTGGGCTGTTTTCCCCTTTAGGAGTTTTATGCTAGGCGATTTCAGTAAAGCGGTAGCCAGTTCATTGTTTTTTCAGCCAACTTTGAGGTTGACAACGGGACAGAGGACGTCGGGGCCGCCGTAGTCGTGGCCGAGTGGTTAAGGCGATGGACTAGAAATCCATTGGGGTCTCCCCACGCAGGTTCGAATCCTGCCGACTGCGCTCTTCGCCGGTGCTGAGGAGAAGTGGCCGGGCCCTTTTCTTCCGTGTCCCTAGCACGGATTTGTGTGCCCTCTCTCCACAGTAATAAAAAGTGCCGCTAGTCCTTTTTTTTTCAATTCGGACGGCCGGCACCACCAGATGTGAGCCAGTGGGGCGCCGTGATCGTATAGTGGAGAGTACTCTGCGTTGTGGCCGCAGTGAATCCGGGTCACGGCAGGCTTTTTGTTCACTGAGCTCCTTTCTGCCACCTCCATTTTTCGTACGGGTGCGGTGCCAGTTAAACTATACCAACAACGCAGGCAGCAGAGGCTGGCTTTCGGGATCAACAAAGAAGGCTCGAAGCGCACGAGTCACTGATAGGGCCAAAAGAGCTAAAAGCCATCTTTGTTTGAGCCCGTCCAGAGTTTTTCTCGCGTCATGGACGAGAGAGCGTTGTCTTTCCATGCTGGCTAAAGAAATTTGAAGCTGCGAAGCTGGAAGCGCAAAGGCTGCAAACACAGACCATGACGAGGCGCGTTTCGTTCCACTGCACGCTGGCGGGTGGCCAGATTGACTCTGCTCTTGACACTCTAGTGTAGCTCTGCTGTGAGCAGAGCCCCCAAAAATACAGGTCACTCGCAAAGGTTCCACTCCACGGAAATCTTTAGTAAAAGGCGAAAGATTTATGCGCTGATGACGAGAAACTCGAGATGTGTCTCTATGCCCTTGGACCTGTGCGCTCACTGTGGTAAACCACTACGCTCACCAAGGGTAATCTAGGGTGCCGACACCTGACAACATGATTTTCGTCACCCCCCTCACCCCAAATGGGAGAAGTAAAAGTTATGAAAGTCCCTTCCCTCACCCAGTATTCACAAACCCGATCAAGGTAATGTCATCTCTTTTTTCATGCCCCCGTATTAGAGGCCAAAAAAAATATTAAATGAAATAAAGCGGTCCAAATAATGACCCACTGTAATGTGTAGCATTCAAGATATTGAGAGACTTTAGCTCGTGGCGGGTCAATCTGGTATTTCATGGAGTAGGGGCTCGTTTTGGCAAGTTGGGTGCAGTCGCGTGTGCTGGGAGCGAAGAACAGCAAGCGCAACTCTTCGTTAGTATGGTGGACAGTATCTCCCCCTGTCACGTGGAAGACCGGGGTTAGATTCCCCAACGAGGAGACCTAGTTCTTTGCTGCTGTTGAACGACTCATCCAAAAGCTTTTGGTGCAGACAGAGGTCACAGAAGGAGTTCTGCTTCGAGGTCAACCGCAGCCAAAAACTGTGCGTTGGCCAGGAATCGAACCCGGGTCAACTTCTTGGAAGGCAGCTATGCTCACCACAATACCACCAACACGGGCCCTCGGTGCCAGATTTAAGCGGTCAGATAAGAATGCTCGAATCCGGGTCATGGCAGCCCTTTGTCGTTGAGCGACGGGGACGTCCAGCTTCTTTTTGCCAACTCACCCTTCAGTTGGATTTTGCGCCTGAAGCTCGGCGGCATCCTGTGCTGCCCGCCTCGAGACGAGAGCAGGCGGTCCACATGCAGGCGTAGTCGTGGCCGAGAGGTTAAGGCGATGGACTTGAAATCCATTGGGGTCTCCCCGCGCAGGTTGGAACCCTGCCGACTACGGTCGGGCATTCCCCCTTTTGCCTTTAGCTTTTTGCGACGGTGGTTTGGCCTTCGCTCTCTCTGACGTAATTGCGTGCGGCCTTTGTCCCGTAGCTCCTGTGGCAAGTGAGCTTCTGCTGGGCGGCTTGTGGAGAAAGTGTTCTTATATAAAAAGTAAGAGGCGCACAAAACACAAGAGCCTGGATAGCTCAGTCGGTAGAGCATCAGACTTTTAATCTGAGGGTCCAGGGTTCAAGTCCCTGTTCGAGCGAAGGGCCATCTTCTTGTTGTCGCCCTCAGCTTGCAGTCGTGCCGGTCCAGCTCTGCCGTGTGGCGGCGTACGCTTAAAGATCTGATAGAGTTCACATAGAGTGTTTGCTATGCTGCCCCTTCATGAATGTTTCGTTGCTTGTGGTGGGCTGTTTTCCCCTTTAGGAGTTTTATGCGAGGCGATTTCAGTAAAGCGGTAGCCAGTTCATTGTTTTTTCAGCCAACTTTGAGGTTGACAACGGGACAGAGGACGTCGGGGCCGCCGTAGTCGTGGCCGAGTGGTTAAGGCGATGGACTAGAAATCCATTGGGGTCTCCCCGCGCAGGTTCGAATCCTGCAGACTGCGCTCTTCGCCGGTGCTGAGGAGAAGTGGCCGGGCCCTTTTCTTCCGTGTCCCTAGCACGGATTTGTGTGCCCTCTCTCCACAGTAATAAAAAGTGCCGCTAGTCCTTTTTATTTCAATTCGGACGGCCGGCACCACCAGATGTGAGCCAGTGGGGCGCCGTGATCGTATAGTGGAGAGTACTCTGCGTTGTGGCCGCAGCGAATCCGGGTCACGGCAGGCTTTTTGTTCACTGAGCTCCTTTCTGCCACCTCCATTTTTCGTACGGGTGCGGTGCCAGTTAAACTATACCAACAACGCAGGCAGCAGAGGCTGGCTTTCGGGGTCAACAAAGAAGGCTCGAAGCGCACGAGTCACTGATAGGGCCAAAAGAGCTAAAAGCCATCTTTGTTTGAGCCCGTCCAGAGTTTTTCTCGCGTCATGGACGAGAGAGCGTTGTCTTTCCATGCTGGCTAAAGAAATTTGAAGCTGCGAAGCTGGAAGCGCAAAGGCTGCAAACACAGACCATGACGAGGCGCGTTTCGTTCCACTGCACGCTGGCGGGTGGCCAGATTGACTCTGCTCTTGACACTCTAGTGTAGCTCTGCTGTGAGCAGAGCCCCCAAAAATACAGGTCACTCGCAAAGGTTCCACTCCACGGAAATCTTTAGTAAAAGGCGAAAGATTTATGCGCTGATGACG
>NC_133362.1:60673803-60678803 GCF_049309525.1 Garra rufa
ATTGGGGTCTCCCCGCGCAGGTTCGAATCCTGCCGACTGCGCTCTTCGCCGGTGCTGAGGAGAAGTGGCCGGGCCCTTTTCTTCCGTGTCCCTAGCACGGATTTGTGTGCCCTCTCTCCACAGTAATAAAAAGTGCCGCTAGTCCTTTTTTTTTCAATTCGGACGGCCGGCACCACCAGATGTGAGCCAGTGGGGCGCCGTGATCGTATAGTGGAGAGTACTCTGCGTTGTGGCCGCAGCGAATCCGGGTCACGGCAGGCTTTTTGTTCACTGAGCTCCTTTCTGCCACCTCCATTTTTCGTACGGGTGCGGTGCCAGTTAAACTATACCAACAACGCAGGCAGCAGAGGCTGGCTTTCGGGGTCAACAAAGAAGGCTCGAAGCGCACGAGTCACTGATAGGGCCAAAAGAGCTAAAAGCCATCTTTGTTTGAGCCCGTCCAGAGTTTTTCTCGCGTCATGGACGAGAGAGCGTTGTCTTTCCATGCTGGCTAAAGAAATTTGAAGCTGCGAAGCTGGAAGCGCAAAGGCTGCAAACACAGACCATGACGAGGCGCGTTTCGTTCCACTGCACGCTGGCGGGTGGCCAGATTGACTCTGCTCTTGACACTCTAGTGTAGCTCTGCTGTGAGCAGAGCCCCCAAAAATACAGGTCACTCGCAAAGGTTCCACTCCACGGAAATCTTTAGTAAAAGGCGAAAGATTTATGCGCTGATGACGAGAAACTCGAGATGTGTCTCTATGCCCTTGGACCTGTGCGCTCACTGTGGTAAACCACTACGCTCACCAAGGGTAATCTAGGGTGCCAACACCTGACAACATGATTTTCGTCACCCCCCTCACCCCAAATGGGAGAAGTAAAAGTTATGAAAGTCCCTTCCCTCACCCAGTATTCACAAACCCGATCAAGGTAATGTCATCTCTTTTTTCATGCCCCCGTATTAGAGGCCAAAAAAAATATTAAATGAAATAAAGCGGTCCAAATAATGACCCACTGTAATGTGTAGCATTCAAGATATTGAGAGACTTTAGCTCGTGGCAGGTCAATCTGGTATTTCATGGAGTAGGGGCTCGTTTTGGCAAGTTGGGTGCAGTCGCGTGTGCTGGGAGCGAAGAACAGCAAGCGCAACTCTTCGTTAGTATGGTGGACAGTATCTCCCCCTGTCACGTGGAAGACCGGGGTTAGATTCCCCAACGAGGAGACCTAGTTCTTTGCTGCTGTTGAACGACTCATCCAAAAGCTTTTGGTGCAGACAGAGGTCACAGAAGGAGTTCTGCTTCGAGGTCAACCGCAGCCAAAAAACTGTGCGTTGGCCAGGAATCGAACCCGGGTCAACTTCTTGGAAGGCAGCTATGCTCACCACAATACCACCAACACGGGCCCTCGGTGCCAGATTTAAACGGTCAGATAAGAATGCTCGAATCCGGGTCATGGCAGCCCTTTGTCGTTGAGCGACGGGGACGTCCAGCTTCTTTTTGCCAACTCACCCTTCAGTTGGATTTTGCGCCTGAAGCTCGGCGGCATCCTGTGCTGCCCGCCTCGAGACGAGAGCAGGCGGTCCACATGCAGGCGTAGTCGTGGCCGAGAGGTTAAGGCGATGGACTTGAAATCCATTGGGGTCTCCCCGCGCAGGTTGGAACCCTGCCGACTACGGTCGGGCATTCCCCCTTTTGCCTTTAGCTTTTTGCGACGGTGGTTTGGCCTTCGCTCTCTCTGACGTAATTGCGTGCGGCCTTTGTCCCGTAGCTCCTGTGGCAAGTGAGCTTCTGCTGGGCGGCTTGTGGAGAAAGTGTTCTTATATAAAAAGTAAGAGGCGCACAAAACACAAGAGCCTGGATAGCTCAGTCGGTAGAGCATCAGACTTTTAATCTGAGGGTCCAGGGTTCAAGTCCCTGTTCGGGCGAAGGGCCATCTTCTTGTTGTCGCCCTCAGCTTGCAGTCGTGCCGGTCCAGCTCTGCCGTGTGGCGGCGTACGCTTAAAGATCTGATAGAGTTCACATAGAGTGTTTGCTATGCTGCCCCTTCATGAATGTTTCGTTGCTTGTGTTGGGCTGTTTTCCCCTTTAGGAGTTTTATGCTAGGCGATTTCAGTAAAGCGGTAGCCAGTTCATTGTTTTTTCAGCCAACTTTGAGGTTGACAACGGGACAGAGGACGTCGGGGCCGCCGTAGTCGTGGCCGAGTGGTTAAGGCGATGGACTAGAAATCCATTGGGGTCTCCCCGCGCAGGTTCGAATCCTGCCGACTACGCTCTTCGCCGGTGCTGAGGAGAAGTGGCCGGGCCCTTTTCTTCCGTGTCCCTAGCACGGATTTGTGTGCCCTCTCTCCACAGTAATAAAAAGCGCCGCTAGTCCTTTTTTTTCAATTAGGACGGCCGGCACCACCAGATGTGAGCCAGTGGGGCGCCGTGATCGTATAGTGGAGAGTACTCTGCGTTGTGGCCGCAGCGAATCCGGGTCACGGCAGGCTTTTTGTTCACTGAGCTCCTTTCTGCCACCTCCATTTTTCGTACGGGTGCGGTGCCAGTTAAACTATACCAACAACGCAGGCAGCAGAGGCTGGCTTTCGGGGTCAACAAAGAAGGCTCGAAGCGCACGAGTCACTGATAGGGCCAAAAGAGCTAAAAGCCATCTTTGTTTGAGCCCGTCCAGAGTTTTTCTCGCGTCATGGACGAGAGAGCGTTGTCTTTCCATGCTGGCTAAAGAAATTTGAAGCTGCGAAGCTGGAAGCGCAAAGGCTGCAAACACAGACCATGACGAGGCGCGCTTCGTTCCACTGCACGCTGGCGGGTGGCCAGATTGACTCTGCTCTTGACACTCTAGTGTAGCTCTGCTGTGAGCAGAGCCCCAAAAATACAGGTCACTCGCAAAGGTTCCCCTCCACGGAAATCTTTAGTAAAAGGCGAAAGATTTATGCGCTGATGACGAGAAACTCGAGATTTGTCTCTATGCCCTTGGACCTGTGCGCTCACTGTGGTAAACCACTACGCTCACCAAGGGTAATCTAGGGTGCCGACACCTGACAACATGATTTTCGTCACCCCCCTCACCCCAAATGGGAGAAGTAAAAGTTATGAAAGTCCCTTCCCTCACCCAGTATTCACAAACCCGATCAAGGTAATGTCATCTCTTTTTTCATGCCCCCGTATTAGAGGCCAAAAAAAATATTAAATGAAATAAAGCGGTCCAAATAATGACCCACTGTAATGTGTAGCATTCAAGATATTGAGAGACTTTAGCTCGTGGCGGGTCAATCTGGTATTTCATGGAGTAGGGGCTCGTTTTGGCAAGTTGGGTGCAGTCGCGTGTGCTGGGAGCGAAGAACAGCAAGCGCAACTCTTCGTTAGTATGGTGGACAGTATCTCCCCCTGTCACGTGGAAGACCGGGGTTAGATTCCCCAACGAGGAGACCTAGTTCTTTGCTGCTGTTGAACGACTCATCCAAAAGCTTTTGTTGCAGACAGAGGTCACAGAAGGAGTTCTGCTTCGAGGTCAACCGCAGCCAAAAACTGTGCATTGGCCAGGAATCGAACCCGGGTCAACTTCTTGGAAGGCAGCTATGCTCACCACAATACCACCAACACGGGCCCTCGGTGCCAGATTTAAGCGGTCAGATAAGAATGCTCGAATCCGGGTCATGGCAGCCCTTTGTCGTTGAGCGACGGGGACGTCCAGCTTCTTTTTGCCAACTCACCCTTCAGTTGGATTTTGCGCCTGAAGCTCGGCGGCATCCTGTGCTGCCCGCCTCGAGACGAGAGCAGGCGGTCCACATGCAGGCGTAGTCGTGGCCGAGAGGTTAAGGCGATGGACTTGAAATCCATTGGGGTCTCCCCGCGCAGGTTGGAACCCTGCCGACTACGGTCGGGCATTCCCCCTTTTGCCTTTAGCTTTTTGCGACGGTGGTTTGGCCTTCGCTCTCTCTGACGTAATTGCGTGCGGCCTTTGTCCCGTAGCTCCTGTGGCAAGTGAGCTTCTGCTGGGCGGCTTGTGGAGAAAGTGTTCTTATATAAAAAGTAAGAGGCGCACAAAACACAAGAGCCTGGATAGCTCAGTCGGTAGAGCATCAGACTTTTAATCTGAGGGTCCAGGGTTCAAGTCCCTGTTCGGGCGAAGGGCCATCTTCTTGTTGTCGCCCTCAGCTTGCAGTCGTGCCGGTCCAGCTCTGCCGTGTGGCGGCGTACGCTTAAAGATCTGATAGAGTTCACATAGAGTGTTTGCTATGCTGCCCCTTCATGAATGTTTCGTTGCTTGTGGTGGGCTGTTTTCCCCTTTAGGAGTTTTATGCTAGGCGATTTCAGTAAAGCGGTAGCCAGTTCATTGTTTTTTCAGCCAACTTTGAGGTTGACAACGGGACAGAGGACGTCGGGGCCGCCGTAGTCGTGGCCGAGTGGTTAAGGCGATGGACTAGAAATCCATTGGGGTCTCCCCGCGCAGGTTCGAATCCTGCCGACTGCGCTCTTCGCCGGTGCTGAGGAGAAGTGGCCGGGCCCTTTTCTTCCGTGTCCCTAGCACGGATTTGTGTGCCCTCTCTCCACAGTAATAAAAAGTGCCGCTAGTCCTTTTTTTTTCAATTCGGACGGCCGCCACCACCAGATGTGAGCCAGTGGGGCGCCGTGATCGTATAGTGGAGAGTACTCTGCGTTGTGGCCGCAGCGAATCCGGGTCACGGCAGGCTTTTTGTTCACTGAGCTCCTTTCTGCCACCTCCATTTTTCGTACGGGTGCGGTGCCAGTTAAACTATACCAACAACGCAGGTAGCAGAGGCTGGCTTTCGGGGTCAACAAAGAAGGCTCGAAGCGCACGAGTCACTGATAGGGCCAAAAGAGCTAAAAGCCATCTTTGTTTGAGCCCGTCCAGAGTTTTTCTCGCGTCATGGACGAGAGAGCGTTGTCTTTCCATGCTGGCTAAAGAAATTTGAAGCTGCGAAGCTGGAAGCGCAAAGGCTGCAAACACAGACCATGACGAGGCGCGTTTCGTTCCACTGCACGCTGGCGGGTGGCCAG
>NC_133362.1:60698803-60701303 GCF_049309525.1 Garra rufa
GCTGATGACGAGAAACTCGAGATGTGTCTCTATGCCCTTGGACCTGTGCGCTCACTGTGGTAAACCACTACGCTCACCAAGGGTAATCTAGGGTGCCGACACCTGACAACATGATTTTCGTCACCCCCCTCACCCCAAATGGGAGAAGTAAAAGTTATGAAAGTCCCTTCCCTCACCCAGTATTCACAAACCCGATCAAGGTAATGTCATCTCTTTTTTCATGCCCCCGTATTAGAGGCCAAAAAAAATATTAAATGAAATAAAGCGGTCCAAATAATGACCCACTGTAATGTGTAGCATTCAAGATATTGAGAGACTTTAGCTCGTGGCGGGTCAATCTGGTATTTCATGGAGTAGGGGCTCGTTTTGGCAAGTTGGGTGCAGTCGCGTGTGCTGGGAGCGAAGAACAGCAAGCGCAACTCTTCGTTAGTATGGTGGACAGTATCTCCCCCTGTCACGTGGAAGACCGGGGTTAGATTCCCCAACGAGGAGACCTAGTTCTTTGCTGCTGTTGAACGACTCATCCAAAAGCTTTTGGTGCAGACAGAGGTCACAGAAGGAGTTCTGCTTCGAGGTCAACCGCAGCCAAAAACTGTGCGTTGGCCGGGAATCGAACCCGGGTCAACTTCTTGGAAGGCAGCTATGCTCACCACAATACCACCAACGCAGGCGCTTGGTGCCGGATTTAAGCGGTCAGATAAGAATGCTCGAATCCGGGTCATGGCAGCCCTTTGTCGTTGAGCAACGGGGACGTCCAGCTTCTTTTTGCCAACTCACCCTTCAGTTGGATTTTGCGCCTGAAGCTCGGCGGCATCCTGTGCTGCCCGCCTCGAGACGAGAGCAGGCGGTCCCCATGCAGGCGTAGTCGTGGCCGAGAGGTTAAGGCGATGGACTTGAAATCCATTGGGGTCTCCCCGCGCAGGTTCGAACCCTGCCGACTACGGTCGGGCATTCCCCCTTTTGCCTTTAGCTTTTTGCGACGGTGGTTTGGCCTTCGCTCTCTCTGACGTAATTGCGTGCGGCCTTTGTCCCGTAGCTCCTGTGGCAAGTGAGCTTCTGCTGGGCGGCTTGTGGAGAAAGTGTTCTTATATAAAAAGTAAGAGGCGCACAAAACACAAGAGCCTGGATAGCTCAGTCGGTAGAGCATCAGACTTTTAATCTGAGGGTCCAGGGTTCAAGTCCCTGTTCGGGCGAAGGGCTATCTTCTTGTTGTCGCCCTCAGCTTGCAGTCGTGCCGGTCCAGCTCTGCCGTGTGGCGGCGTACGCTTAAAGATCTGATAGAGTTCACATAGAGTGTTTGCTATGCTGCCCCTTCATGAATGTTTCGTTGCTTGTGGTGGGCTGTTTTCCCCTTTAGGAGTTTTATGCTAGGCGATTTCAGTAAAGCGGTAGCCAGTTCATTGTTTTTTCAGCCAACTTTGAGGTTGACAACGGGACAGAGGACGTCGGGGCCACCGTAGTCGTGGCCGAGTGGTTAAGGCGATGGACTAGAAATCCATTGGGGTCTCCCCGCGCAGGTTCGAATCCTGCCGACTACGCTCTTTGCCGGTGCTGAGGAGAAGTGGCCGGGCCCTTTTCTTCCGTGTCCCTAGCACGGATTTGTGTGCCCTCTCTCCACAGTAATAAAAAGTATCGCTAGTCCTTTTTTTTTCAATTCGGACGGCCGGCACCACCAGATGTGAGCCAGTGGGGCGCCGTGATCGTATAGTGGAGAGTACTCTGCGTTGTGGCCGCAGCGAATCCGGGTCACGGCAGGCTTTTTGTTCACTGAGCTCCTTTCTGCCACCTCCATTTTTCGTACGGGTGCGGTGCCAGTTAAACTATACCAACAACGCAGGCAGCAGAGGCTGGCTTTCGGGGTCAACAAAGAAGGCTCGAAGCGCACGAGTCACTGATAGGGCCAAAAGAGCTAAAAGCCATCTTTGTTTGAGCCCGTCCAGAGTTTTTCTCGCGTCATGGACGAGAGAGCGTTGTCTTTCCATGCTGGCTAAAGAAATTTGAAGCTGCGAAGCTGGAAGCGCAAAGGCTGCAAACACAGACCATGACGAGGCGCGCTTCGTTCCACTGCACGCTGGCGGGTGGCCAGATTGACTCTGCTCTTGACACTCTAGTGTAGCTCTGCTGTGAGCAGAGCCCCCAAAAATACAGGTCACTCGCAAAGGTTCCACTCCACGGAAATCTTTAGTAAAAGGCGAAAGATTTATGCGCTGATGACGAGAAACTCGAGATGTGTCTCTATGCCCTTGGACCTGTGCGCTCACTGTGGTAAACCACTACGCTCACCAAGGGTAATCTAGGGTGCCGACACCTGACAACATGATTTTCGTCACCCCCCTCACCCCAAATGGGAGAAGTAAAAGTTATGAAAGTCCCTTCCCTCACCCAGTATTCACAAACCCGATCAAGGTAATGTCATCTCTTTTTTCATGCCCCCGTATTAGAGGCCAAAAAAAATATTAAATGAAATAAAGCGGTCCAAATAATGACCCACTGTAATGTG
>NC_133362.1:60706303-60726303 GCF_049309525.1 Garra rufa
GGACTTGAAATCCATTGGGGTCTCCCCGCGCAGGTTCGAACCCTGCCGACTACGGTCGGGCATTCCCCCTTTTGCCTTTAGCTTTTTGCGACGGTGGTTTGGCCTTCGCTCTCTCTGACGTAATTGCGTGCGGCCTTTGTCCCGTAGCTCCTGTGGCAAGTGAGCTTCTGCTGGGCGGCTTGTGGAGAAAGTGTTCTTATATAAAAAGTAAGAGGCGCACAAAACACAAGAGCCTGGATAGCTCAGTCGGTAGAGCATCAGACTTTTAATCTGAGGGTCCAGGGTTCAAGTCCCTGTTCGGGCGAAGGGCTATCTTCTTGTTGTCGCCCTCAGCTTGCAGTCGTGCCGGTCCAGCTCTGCCGTGTGGCGGCGTACGCTTAAAGATGTGATAGAGTGTTTGCTATGCTGCCCCTTCATGAATGTTTCGTTGCTTGTGGTGGGCTGTTTTCCCCTTTAGGAGTTTTATGCTAGGCGATTTCAGTAAAGCGGTAGCCAGTTCATTGTTTTTTCAGCCAACTTTGAGGTTGACAACGGGACAGAGGACGTCGGGGCCGCCGTAGTCGTGGCCGAGTGGTTAAGGCGATGGACTAGAAATCCATTGGGGTCTCCCCGCGCAGGTTCGAATCCTGCCGACTACGCTCTTCGCCGGTGCTGAGGAGAAGTGGCCGGGCCCTTTTCTTCCGTGTCCCTAGCACGGATTTGTGTGCCCTCTCTCCACAGTAATAAAAAGCGCCGCTAGTCCTTTTTTTTTCAATTAGGACGGCCGGCACCACCAGATGTGAGCCAGTGGGGCGCCGTGATCGTATAGTGGAGAGTACTCTGCGTTGTGGCCGCAGCGAATCCGGGTCACGGCAGGCTTTTTGTTCACTGAGCTCCTTTCTGCCACCTCCATTTTTCGTACGGGTGCGGTGCCAGTTAAACTATACCAACAACGCAGGCAGCAGAGGCTGGCTTTCGGGGTCAACAAAGAAGGCTCGAAGCGCACGAGTCACTGATAGGGCCAAAAGAGCTAAAAGCCATCTTTGTTTGAGCCCGTCCAGAGTTTTTCTCGCGTCATGGACGAGAGAGCGTTGTCTTTCCATGCTGGCTAAAGAAATTTGAAGCTGCGAAGCTGGAAGCGCAAAGGCTGCAAACACAGACCATGACGAGGCGCGTTTCGTTCCACTGCACGCTGGCGGGTGGCCAGATTGACTCTGCTCTTGACACTCTAGTGTAGCTCTGCTGTGAGCAGAGCCCCCAAAAATACAGGTCAATCGCAAAGGTTCCACTCCACGGAAATCTTTAGTAAAAGGCGAAAGATTTATGCGCTGATGACGAGAAACTCGAGATGTGTCTCTATGCCCTTGGACCTGTGCGCTCACTGTGGTAAACCACTACGCTCACCAAGGGTAATCTAGGGTGCCGACACCTGACAACATGATTTTCGTCACCCCCCTCACCCCAAATGGGAGAAGTAAAAGTTATGAAAGTCCCTTCCCTCACCCAGTATTCACAAACCCGATCAAGGTAATGTCATCTCTTTTTTCATGCCCCCGTATTAGAGGACAAAAAAAATATTAAATGAAATAAAGCGGTCCAAATAATGACCCACTGTAATGTGTAGCATTCAAGATATTGAGAGACTTTAGCTCGTGGCGGGTCAATCTGGTATTTCATGGAGTAGGGGCTCGTTTTGGCAAGTTGGGTGCAGTCGCGTGTGCTGGGAGCGAAGAACAGCAAGCGCAACTCTTCGTTAGTATGGTGGACAGTATCTCCCCCTGTCACGTGGAAGACCGGGGTTAGATTCCCCAACGAGGAGACCTAGTTCTTTGCTGCTGTTGAACGACTCATCCAAAAGCTTTTGTTGCAGACAGAGGTCACAGAAGGAGTTCTGCTTCGAGGTCAACCGCAGCCAAAAAACTGTGCGTTGGCCAGGAATCGAACCCGGGTCAACTTCTTGGAAGGCAGCTATGCTCACCACAATACCACCAACACGGGCCCTCGGTGCCAGATTTAAGCGGTCAGATAAGAATGCTCGAATCCGGGTCATGGCAGCCCTTTGTCGTTGAGCGACGGGGACGTCCAGCTTCTTTTTGCCAACTCACCCTTCAGTTGGATTTTGCGCCTGAAGCTCGGCGGCATCCTGTGCTGCCCGCCTCGAGACGAGAGCAGGCGGTCCACATGCAGGCGTAGTCGTGGCCGAGAGGTTAAGGCGATGGACTTGAAATCCATTGGGGTCTCCCCGCGCAGGTTGGAACCCTGCCGACTACGGTCGGGCATTCCCCCTTTTGCCTTTAGCTTTTTGCGACGGTGGTTTGGCCTTCGCTCTCTCTGACGTAATTGCGTGCGGCCTTTGTCCCGTAGCTCCTGTGGCAAGTGAGCTTCTGCTGGGCGGCTTGTGGAGAAAGTGTTCTTATATAAAAAGTAAGAGGCGCACAAAACACAAGAGCCTGGATAGCTCAGTCGGTAGAGCATCAGACTTTTAATCTGAGGGTCCAGGGTTCAAGTCCCTGTTCGGGCGAAGGGCCATCTTCTTGTTGTCGCCCTCAGCTTGCAGTCGTGCCGGTCCAGCTCTGCCGTGTGGCGGCGTACGCTTAAAGATCTGATAGAGTTCACATAGAGTGTTTGCTATGCTGCCCCTTCATGAATGTTTCGTTGCTTGTGGTGGGCTGTTTTCCCCTTTAGGAGTTTTATGCTAGGCGATTTCAGTAAAGCGGTAGCCAGTTCATTGTTTTTTCAGCCAACTTTGAGGTTGACAACGGGACAGAGGACGTCGGGGCCACCGTAGTCGTGGCCGAGTGGTTAAGGCGATGGACTAGAAATCCATTGGGGTCTCCCCGCGCAGGTTCGAATCCTGCCGACTACGCTCTTTGCCGGTGCTGAGGAGAAGTGGCCGGGCCCTTTTCTTCCGTGTCCCTAGCACGGATTTGTGTGCCCTCTCTCCACAGTAATAAAAAGTGCCGCTAGTCCTTTTTTTTTCAATTCAGACGGCCGGCACCACCAGATGTGAGCCAGTGGGGCGCCGTGATCGTATAGTGGAGAGTACTCTGCGTTGTGGCCGCAGCGAATCCGGGTCACGGCAGGCTTTTTGTTCACTGAGCTCCTTTCTGCCACCTCCATTTTTCGTACGGGTGCGGTGCCAGTTAAACTATACCAACAACGCAGGCAGCAGAGGCTGGCTTTCGGGGTCAACAAAGAAGGCTCGAAGCGCACGAGTCACTGATAGGGCCAAAAGAGCTAAAAGCCATCTTTGTTTGAGCCCGTCCAGAGTTTTTCTCGCGTCATGGACGAGAGAGCGTTGTCTTTCCATGCTGGCTAAAGAAAGTTGAAGCTGCGAAGCTGGAAGCGCAAAGGCTGCAAACACAGACCATGACGAGGCGCGCTTCGTTCCACTGCACGCTGGCGGGTGGCCAGATTGACTCTGCTCTTGACACTCTAGTGTAGCTCTGCTGTGAGCAGAGCCCCCAAAAATACAGGTCACTCGCAAAGGTTCCACTCCACGGAAATCTTTAGTAAAAGGCAAAATATTTATGCGCTGATGACGAGAAACTCGAGATGTGTCTCTATGCCCTTGGACCTGTGCGCTCACTGTGGTAAACCACTACGCTCACCAAGGGTAATCTAGGGTGCCGACACCTGACAACATGATTTTCGTCACCCCCCTCACCCCAAATGGGAGAAGTAAAAGTTATGAAAGTCCCTTCCCTCACCCAGTATTCACAAACCCGATCAAGGTAATGTCATCTCTTTTTGCATGCCCCCGTATTAGAGGCCAAAAAAAATATTAAATGAAATAAAGCGGTCCAAATAATGACCCACTGTAATGTGTAGCATTCAAGATATTGAGAGACTTTAGCTCGTGGCGGGTCAATCTGGTATTTCATGGAGTAGGGGCTCGTTTTGGCAAGTTGGGTGCAGTCGCGTGTGCTGGGAGCGAAGAACAGCAAGCGCAACTCTTCGTTAGTATGGTGGACAGTATCTCCCCCTGTCACGTGGAAGACCGGGGTTAGATTCCCCAACGAGGAGACCTAGTTCTTTGCTGCTGTTGAACGACTCATCCAAAAGCTTTTGGTGCAGACAGAGGTCACAGAAGGAGTTCTGCTTCGAGGTCAACCGCAGCCAAAAACTGTGCGTTGGCCGGGAATCGAACCCGGGTCAACTTCTTGGAAGGCAGCTATGCTCACCACAATACCACCAACGCAGGCGCTTGGTGCCGGATTTAAGCGGTCAGATAAGAATGCTCGAATCCGGGTCATGGCAGCCCTTTGTCGTTGAGCAACGGGGACGTCCAGCTTCTTTTTGCCAACTCACCCTTCAGTTGGATTTTGCGCCTGAAGCTCGGCGGCATCCTGTGCTGCCCGCCTCGAGACGAGAGCAGGCGGTCCCCATGCAGGCGTAGTCGTGGCCGAGAGGTTAAGGCGATGGACTTGAAATCCATTGGGGTCTCCCCGCGCAGGTTCGAACCCTGCCGACTACGGTCGGGCATTCCCCCTTTTGCCTTTAGCTTTTTGCGACGGTGGTTTGGCCTTCGCTCTCTCTGACGTAATTGCGTGCGGCCTTTGTCCCGTAGCTCCTGTGGCAAGTGAGCTTCTGCTGGGCGGCTTGTGGAGAAAGTGTTCTTATATAAAAAGTAAGAGGCGCACAAAACACAAGAGCCTGGATAGCTCAGTTGGTAGAGCATCAGACTTTTAATCTGAGGGTCCAGGGTTCAAGTCCCTGTTCGGGCGAAGGGCTATCTTCTTGTTGTCGCCCTCAGCTTGCAGTCGTGCCGGTCCAGCTCTGCCGTGTGGCGGCGTACGCTTAAAGATGTGATAGAGTGTTTGCTATGCTGCCCCTTCATGAATGTTTCGTTGCTTGTGGTGGGCTGTTTTCCCCTTTAGGAGTTTTATGCGAGGCGATTTCAGTAAAGCGGTAGCCAGTTCATTGTTTTTTTCAGCCAACTTTGAGGTTGACAACGGGACAGAGGACGTCAGGGCCGCCGTAGTTGTGGCCGAGTGGTTAAGGCGATGGACTAGAAATCCATTGGGGTCTCCCCGCGCAGGTTCGAATCCTGCAACTACGCTCTTCGCCGGTGCTGAGGAGAAGTGGCCGGGCCCTTTTCTTCCGTGTCCCTAGCACGGATTTGTGTGCCCTCTCTCCACAGTAATAAAAAGCGCCGCTAGTCCTTTTTTTTTCAATTCGGACGTCCGGCACCACCAGATGTGAGCCAGTGGGGCGCCGTGATCGTATAGTGGAGAGTACTCTGCGTTGTGGCCGCAGCACCTCCGGTTCGAATCCGGGTCACGGCAGGCTTTTTGTTCACTGAGCTCCTTTCTGCCACCTCCATTTTTCGTACGGGTGCAGTGCCAGTTAAACTATACCAACAACGCAGGCAGCAGAGGCTGGCTTTCGGGGTCAACAAAGAAGGCTCGAAGCGCACGAGTCACTGATAGGGCCAAAAGAGCTAAAAGCCATCTTTGTTTGAGCCCGTCCAGAGTTTTTCTCGCGTCATGGACGAGAGAGCGTTGTCTTTCCATGCTGGCTAAAGAAATTTGAAGCTGCGAAGCTGGAAGCGCAAAGGCTGCAAACACAGACCATGACGAGGCGCGCTTCGTTCCACTGCACGCTGGCGGGTGGCCAGATTGACTCTGCTCTTGACACTCTAGTGTAGCTCTGCTGTGAGCAGAGCCCCCAAAAATACAGGTCACTCACAAAGGTTCCACTCCACGGAAATCTTTAGTAAAAGGCGAAAGATTTATGCGCTGATGACGAGAAACTCGAGATGTGTCTCTATGCCCTTGGACCTGTGCGCTCACTGTGGTAAACCACTACGCTCACCAAGGGTAATCTAGGGTGCCGACACCTGACAACATGATTTTCGTCACCCCCCTCACCCCAAATGGGAGAAGTAAAAGTTATGAAAGTCCCTTCCCTCACCCAGTATTCACAAACCCGATCAAGGTAATGTCATCTCTTTTTTCATGCCCCCGTATTAGAGGCCAAAAAAAATATTAAATGAAATAAAGCGGTCCAAATAATGACCCACTGTAATGTGTAGCATTCAAGATATTGAGAGACTTTAGCTCGTGGCGGGTCAATCTGGTATTTCATGGAGTAGGGGCTCGTTTTGGCAAGTTGGGTGCAGTCGCGTGTGCTGGGAGCGAAGAACAGCAAGCGCAACTCTTCGTTAGTATGGTGGACAGTATCTCCCCCTGTCACGTGGAAGACCGGGGTTAGATTCCCCAACGAGGAGACCTAGTTCTTTGCTGCTGTTGAACGACTCATCCAAAAGCTTTTGGTGCAGACAGAGGTCACAGAAGGAGTTCTGCTTCGAGGTCAACCGCAGCCAAAAACTGTGCGTTGGCCGGGAATCGAACCCGGGTCAACTTCTTGGAAGGCAGCTATGCTCACCACAATACCACCAACGCAGGCGCTTGGTGCCGGATTTAAGCGGTCAGATAAGAATGCTCGAATCCGGGTCATGGCAGCCCTTTGTCGTTGAGCGACGGGGACGTCCAGCTTCTTTTTGCCAACTCACCCTTCAGTTGGATTTTGCGCCTGAAGCTCGGCGGCATCCTGTGCTGCCCGCCTCGAGACGAGAGCAGGCGGTCCCCATGCAGGCGTAGTCGTGGCCGAGAGGTTAAGGCGATGGACTTGAAATCCATTGGGGTCTCCCCGCGCAGGTTCGAACCCTGCCGACTACGGTCGGGCATTCCCCCTTTTGCCTTTAGCTTTTTGCGACGGTGGTTTGGCCTTCGCTCTCTCTGACGTAATTGCGTGCGGCCTTTGTCCCGTAGCTCCTGTGGCAAGTGAGCTTCTGCTGGGCGGCTTGTGGAGAAAGTGTTCTTATATAAAAAGTAAGAGGCGCACAAAACACAAGAGCCTGGATAGCTCAGTCGGTAGAGCATCAGACTTTTAATCTGAGGGTCCAGGGTTCAAGTCCCTGTTCGGGCGAAGGGCTATCTTCTTGTTGTCGCCCTCAGCTTGCAGTCGTGCCGGTCCAGCTCTGCCGTGTGGCGGCGTACGCTTAAAGATGTGATAGAGTGTTTGCTATGCTGCCCCTTCATGAATGTTTCGTTGCTTGTGGTGGGCTGTTTTCCCCTTTAGGAGTTTTATGCTAGGCGATTTCAGTAAAGCGGTAGCCAGTTCATTGTTTTTTCAGCCAACTTTGAGGTTGACAACGGGACAGAGGACGTTGGGGCCGCCGTAGTCGTGGCCGAGTGGTTAAGGCGATGGACTAGAAATCCATTGGGGTCTCCCCGCGCAGGTTCGAATCCTGCCGACTACGCTCTTCGCCGGTGCTGAGGAGAAGTGGCCGGGCCCTTTTCTTCCGTGTCCCTAGCACGGATTTGTGTGCCCTCTCTCCACAGTAATAAAAAGCGCCGCTAGTCCTTTTTTTTCAATTCGGACGGCCGGCACCACCAGATGTGAGCCAGTGGGGCGCCGTGATCGTATAGTGGAGAGTACTCTGCGTTGTGGCCGCAGCGAATCCGGGTCACGACAGGCTTTTTGTTCACTGAGCTCCTTTCTGCCACCTCCATTTTTCGTACGGGTGCGGTGCCAGTTAACCCTCTGGGGTCTGAGGTGTTTTGGGGCCCTGAAGAAGTTTTGACATGCCCTGACATTTGTGCTTTTTTCAGTATCTTAAAAACATATGAATGGTTAAAGTCAGATTACATTGTAATCAGCACATATTGGGCTACAATAATATGCAAGCAACATTAATGTGCATGTTTGTGTTTTTGAGAAAACTATGTTTATGCGTGGTTATTGAAAATCTAAAGTTTTGAAGTCACTGAAATAAGGCCATGAACGACTTATAGGACATTTCTTTACAAGACTTTAGATAATTGGATGTCGTAGGTTAGAATTTTTTCAACCAAATGATGTGAAAATCATCTCGTTCACTCGTTCAGAGAAAACAATATATTGATTTAAATTTTATAAAACATGTTTTGTGATCGAAAGGGATTATTCATAGGTGTGGCAATGGCCCATGAATATTTAGCAATTCACACCTGAGAGACAAAAGAGCCCTCCCTAATGGCCCCATCAATGCCTGACTTCACTAGCAGAACAAGAAACAATGTGAGAAGATTCAGAGAATGGAGTTTTAGATTATTTTTATTTTATTTACTACACTGTATAAACAAAACATACATAATGAAGGTCAAAGACACATTATTGAGCTTCCTGATCTGACCACACAGATGTGCACAGACTTTGTGGCATTTCTGAAAACTTCTTCTGAATTCTGTTCAACAAATGAAACAGGTAAATCTTACCTGCTATTTTGTGTGCACTTAAAAAAAATACAAAAAAAGTCAAAAACTTGTTTTACACTAGAATATCAGTGTAGTTGAACATCTCAAGTTTCTAGTGCTCTCAGAGGAATACAGTTTGAAGGCACTCAAGGGAAAGAGGGCAGGATTCATCTTTTGAGCAGGTTTGAGATCACTACAAAAACAAAACAAAAATCATATCAGGATCATCTGTCAGTATACAGTCATAGACTCTAGCATTTGTACTAATGTAAAAAAGGACATGTAATATCGTTTAGCACTATATTACTAATAAACATGATGTAAACATACATTCAGTGTAAGCACTCATATTACTTTTACACCCTACTGTTATACAATAAAATAAATAAATAAAGTATGATTCTACAGTCATAAACATATCGTCATAAATGCATCTCACAGTCATAATCACATCGTTTTTCTAGAACATTATAAATATCCTGGCATCGTGAGAGATGCAATGCAATCAAACGTACTTCATAATGTTTCATTTGATAAAGTCAGGAATTTTAGTTTGGAATAAGTCTAACTAGTAAAATGTGTACATGTTTTGCCAAAGGAAACAACAGCGAAAGCTAGTAGGAAAATGAAAGTAAGACTTACTCATGTAAATGTCTCCTCCTGTTGGGTTTGCGTCGCATCACGTCCTTCTTATGATCGTGGTAAATATAAGTCTAATTCCTCACAGCATATCTTAATTCAGGAACAAACTGTAACCAAGATGAACTTGAAGTCATGTTGCTTTGTTGCGGTGATGTGGGAGTTTCCTCGCATACAGATACTCCGGTCCTTGCCGCGCCTGCAGCACATGGCTAATTTGCATGGCAAAAGATTTCGCGATAGTGGGCGCGGTCACATTAGAGATAATTAGTTGGAACTGGATAGACTAGACATCTCCTTGGTTTCATATAGATTAATTTATCACAGATTATTGGTTTTTGATCAAACTTACTTCGTTTAAAAGCATAAATCTCAAGCTTTCAGTAGATACCACTTTTCTGTTTGTGTGCTGAGTATTCACCGAGTTTGAATGATTTAAGTAACGCATTTCTAAAAGCAGTTCGCGGAGACAGAGAAAACAGAAATCACCCTGTTTGTTTTCTTTATTCTAAATAAAAAAGCACAACTTTCTGCTGTTCCTGTGAGTGTGCACAAATAAAAGTACACACTTTACAGTTTCCAATGATGTATATCTCTAATTTGTATGACTAAAACTGACAGAGCATTTTTAGTGTCTTTTGCGCTGATCTTAAAAAAAGTAGGTTGGTCACGCCGGCGTGACCGTCGGCCCCAGAGGGTTAAACTATACCAACAACGCAGGCAGCAGAGGCTGGCTTTCGGGGTCAACAAAGAAGGCTCGAAGCGCACGAGTCACTGATAGGGCCAAAAGAGCTAAAAGCCATCTTTGTTTGAGCCCGTCCAGAGTTTTTCTCGCGTCATGGACGAGAGAGCGTTGTCTTTCCATGCTGGCTAAAGAAATTTGAAGCTGCGAAGCTGGAAGCGCAAAGGCTGCAAACACAGACCATGACGAGGCGCGCTTCGTTCCACTGCACGCTGGCGGGTGGCCAGATTGACTCTGCTCTTGACACTCTAGTGTAGCTCTGCTGTGAGCAGAGCCCCCAAAAATACAGGTCACTCGCAAAGGTTCCACTCCACGGAAATCTTTAGTAAAAGGCGAAAGATTTATGCGCTGATGACGAGAAACTCGAGATGTGTCTCTATGCCCTTGGACCTGTGCGCTCACTGTGGTAAACCACTACGCTCACCAAGGGTAATCTAGGGTGCCGACACCTGACAACATGATTTTCGTCACCCCCCTCACCCCAAATGGGAGAAGTAAAAGTTATGAAAGTCCCTTCCCTCACCCAGTATTCACAAACCTGATCAAGGTAATGTCATCTCTTTTTTCATGCCCCCGTATTAGAGGCCAAAAAAAATATTAAATGAAATAAAGCGGTCCAAATAATGACCCACTGTAATGTGTAGCATTCAAGATATTGAGAGACTTTAGCTCGTGGCGGGTCAATCTGGTATTTCATGGAGTAGGGGCTCGTTTTGGCAAGTTGGGTGCAGTCGCGTGTGCTGGGAGCGAAGAACAGCAAGCGCAACTCTTCGTTAGTATGGTGGACAGTATCTCCCCCTGTCACGTGGAAGACCGGGGTTAGATTCCCCAACGAGGAGACCTAGTTCTTTGCTGCTGTTGAACGACTCATCCAAAAGCTTTTGGTGCAGACAGAGGTCACAGAAGGAGTTCTGCTTCGAGGTCAACCGCAGCCAAAAACTGTGCGTTGGCCAGGAATCGAACCCGGGTCAACTTCTTGGAAGGCAGCTATGCTCACCACAATACCACCAACACGGGCCCTCGGTGCCAGATTTAAGCGGTCAGATAAGAATGCTCGAATCCGGGTCATGGCAGCCCTTTGTCGTTGAGCGACGGGGACGTCCAGCTTCTTTTTGCCAACTCACCCTTCAGTTGGATTTTGCGCCTGAAGCTCGGCGGCATCCTGTGCTGCCCGCCTCGAGACGAGAGCAGGCGGTCCACATGCAGGCGTAGTCGTGGCCGAGAGGTTAAGGCGATGGACTTGAAATCCATTGGGGTCTCCCCGCGCAGGTTGGAACCCTGCCGACTACGGTTGGGCATTCCCCCTTTTGCCTTTAGCTTTTTGCGACGGTGGTTTGGCCTTCGCTCTCTCTGACGTAATTGCGTGCGGCCTTTGTCCCGTAGCTCCTGTGGCAAGTGAGCTTCTGCTGGGCGGCTTGTGGAGAAAGTGTTCTTATATAAAAAGTAAGAGGCGCACAAAACACAAGAGCCTGGATAGCTCAGTCGGTAGAGCATCAGACTTTTAATCTGAGGGTCCAGGGTTCAAGTCCCTGTTCGGGCGAAGGGCCATCTTCTTGTTGTCGCCCTCAGCTTGCAGTCGTGCCGGTCCAGCTCTGCCGTGTGGCGGCGTACGCTTAAAGATCTGATAGAGTTCACATAGAGTGTTTGCTATGCTGCCCCTTCATGAATGTTTCGTTGCTTGTGGTGGGCTGTTTTCCCCTTTAGGAGTTTTATGCGAGGCGATTTCAGTAAAGCGGTAGCCAGTTCATTGTTTTTTCAGCCAACTTTGAGGTTGACAACGGGACAGAGGACGTCAGGGCCGCCGTAGTTGTGGCCGAGTGGTTAAGGCGATAGACTAGAAATCCATTGGGGTCTCCCCGCGCAGGTTCGAATCCTGCCGACTACGCTCTTCGCCGGTGCTGAGGAGAAGTGGCCGGGCCCTTTTCTTCCGTGTCCCTAGCACGGATTTGTGTGCCCTCTCTCCACAGTAATAAAAAGCGCCGCTAGTCCTTTTTTTTTCAATTCGGACGTCCGGCACCACCAGATGTGAGCCAGTGGGGCGCCGTGATCGTATAGTGGAGAGTACTCTGCGTTGTGGCCGCAGCGAATCCGGGTCACGGCAGGCTTTTTGTTCACTGAGCTCCTTTCTGCCACCTCCATTTTTCGTACGGGTGCGGTGCCAGTTAAACTATACCAACAACGCAGGCAGCAGAGGCTGGCTTTCGGGGTCAACAAAGAAGGCTCGAAGCGCACGAGTCACTGATAGGGCCAAAAGAGCTAAAAGCCATCTTTGTTTGAGCCCGTCCAGAGTTTTTCTCGCGTCATGGACGAGAGAGCGTTGTCTTTCCATGCTGGCTAAAGAAAGTTGAAGCTGCGAAGCTGGAAGCGCAAAGGCTGCAAACACAGACCATGACGAGGCGCGCTTCGTTCCACTGCACGCTGGCGGGTGGCCAGATTGACTCTGCTCTTGACACTCTAGTGTAGCTCTGCTGTGAGCAGAGCCCCCAAAAATACAGGTCACTCGCAAAGGTTCCACTCCACGGAAATCTTTAGTAAAAGGCAAAATATTTATGCGCTGATGACGAGAAACTCGAGATGTGTCTCTATGCCCTTGGACCTGTGCGCTCACTGTGGTAAACCACTACGCTCACCAAGGGTAATCTAGGGTGCCGACACCTGACAACATGATTTTCGTCACCCCCCTCACCCCAAATGGGAGAAGTAAAAGTTATGAAAGTCCCTTCCCTCACCCAGTATTCACAAACCCGATCAAGGTAATGTCATCTCTTTTTGCATGCCCCCGTATTAGAGGCCAAAAAAAATATTAAATGAAATAAAGCGGTCCAAATAATGACCCACTGTAATGTGTAGCATTCAAGATATTGAGAGACTTTAGCTCGTGGCGGGTCAATCTGGTATTTCATGGAGTAGGGGCTCGTTTTGGCAAGTTGGGTGCAGTCGCGTGTGCTGGGAGCGAAGAACAGCAAGCGCAACTCTTCGTTAGTATGGTGGACAGTATCTCCCCCTGTCACGTGGAAGACCGGGGTTAGATTCCCCAACGAGGAGACCTAGTTCTTTGCTGCTGTTGAACGACTCATCCAAAAGCTTTTGGTGCAGACAGAGGTCACAGAAGGAGTTCTGCTTCGAGGTCAACCGCAGCCAAAAACTGTGCGTTGGCCGGGAATCGAACCCGGGTCAACTTCTTGGAAGGCAGCTATGCTCACCACAATACCACCAACGCAGGCGCTTGGTGCCGGATTTAAGCGGTCAGATAAGAATGCTCGAATCCGGGTCATGGCAGCCCTTTGTCGTTGAGCAACGGGGACGTCCAGCTTCTTTTTGCCAACTCACCCTTCAGTTGGATTTTGCGCCTGAAGCTCGGCGGCATCCTGTGCTGCCCGCCTCGAGACGAGAGCAGGCGGTCCCCATGCAGGCGTAGTCGTGGCCGAGAGGTTAAGGCGATGGACTTGAAATCCATTGGGGTCTCCCCGCGCAGGTTCGAACCCTGCCGACTACGGTCGGGCATTCCCCCTTTTGCCTTTAGCTTTTTGCGACGGTGGTTTGGCCTTCGCTCTCTCTGACGTAATTGCGTGCGGCCTTTGTCCCGTAGCTCCTGTGGCAAGTGAGCTTCTGCTGGGCGGCTTGTGGAGAAAGTGTTCTTATATAAAAAGTAAGAGGCGCACAAAACACAAGAGCCTGGATAGCTCAGTTGGTAGAGCATCAGACTTTTAATCTGAGGGTCCAGGGTTCAAGTCCCTGTTCGGGCGAAGGGCTATCTTCTTGTTGTCGCCCTCAGCTTGCAGTCGTGCCGGTCCAGCTCTGCCGTGTGGCGGCGTACGCTTAAAGATGTGATAGAGTGTTTGCTATGCTGCCCCTTCATGAATGTTTCGTTGCTTGTGGTGGGCTGTTTTCCCCTTTAGGAGTTTTATGCGAGGCGATTTCAGTAAAGCGGTAGCCAGTTCATTGTTTTTTTCAGCCAACTTTGAGGTTGACAACGGGACAGAGGACGTCAGGGCCGCCGTAGTTGTGGCCGAGTGGTTAAGGCGATGGACTAGAAATCCATTGGGGTCTCCCCGCGCAGGTTCGAATCCTGCAACTACGCTCTTCGCCGGTGCTGAGGAGAAGTGGCCGGGCCCTTTTCTTCCGTGTCCCTAGCACGGATTTGTGTGCCCTCTCTCCACAGTAATAAAACGCGCCGCTAGTCCTTTTTTTTTCAATTCGGACGTCCGGCACCACCAGATGTGAGCCAGTGGGGCGCCGTGATCGTATAGTGGAGAGTACTCTGCGTTGTGGCCGCAGCACCTCCGGTTCGAATCCGGGTCACGGCAGGCTTTTTGTTCACTGAGCTCCTTTCTGCCACCTCCATTTTTCGTACGGGTGCAGTGCCAGTTAAACTATACCAACAACGCAGGCAGCAGAGGCTGGCTTTCGGGGTCAACAAAGAAGGCTCGAAGCGCACGAGTCACTGATAGGGCCAAAAGAGCTAAAAGCCATCTTTGTTTGAGCCCGTCCAGAGTTTTTCTCGCGTCATGGACGAGAGAGCGTTGTCTTTCCATGCTGGCTAAAGAAATTTGAAGCTGCGAAGCTGGAAGCGCAAAGGCTGCAAACACAGACCATGACGAGGCGCGCTTCGTTCCACTGCACGCTGGCGGGTGGCCAGATTGACTCTGCTCTTGACACTCTAGTGTAGCTCTGCTGTGAGCAGAGCCCCCAAAAATACAGGTCACTCACAAAGGTTCCACTCCACGGAAATCTTTAGTAAAAGGCGAAAGATTTATGCGCTGATGACGAGAAACTCGAGATGTGTCTCTATGCCCTTGGACCTGTGCGCTCACTGTGGTAAACCACTACGCTCACCAAGGGTAATCTAGGGTGCCGACACCTGACAACATGATTTTCGTCACCCCCCTCACCCCAAATGGGAGAAGTAAAAGTTATGAAAGTCCCTTCCCTCACCCAGTATTCACAAACCCGATCAAGGTAATGTCATCTCTTTTTTCATGCCCCCGTATTAGAGGCCAAAAAAAATATTAAATGAAATAAAGCGGTCCAAATAATGACCCACTGTAATGTGTAGCATTCAAGATATTGAGAGACTTTAGCTCGTGGCGGGTCAATCTGGTATTTCATGGAGTAGGGGCTCGTTTTGGCAAGTTGGGTGCAGTCGCGTGTGCTGGGAGCGAAGAACAGCAAGCGCAACTCTTCGTTAGTATGGTGGACAGTATCTCCCCCTGTCACGTGGAAGACCGGGGTTAGATTCCCCAACGAGGAGACCTAGTTCTTTGCTGCTGTTGAACGACTCATCCAAAAGCTTTTGGTGCAGACAGAGGTCACAGAAGGAGTTCTGCTTCGAGGTCAACCGCAGCCAAAAACTGTGCGTTGGCCGGGAATCGAACCCGGGTCAACTTCTTGGAAGGCAGCTATGCTCACCACAATACCACCAACGCAGGCGCTTGGTGCCGGATTTAAGCGGTCAGATAAGAATGCTCGAATCCGGGTCATGGCAGCCCTTTGTCGTTGAGCGACGGGGACGTCCAGCTTCTTTTTGCCAACTCACCCTTCAGTTGGATTTTGCGCCTGAAGCTCGGCGGCATCCTGTGCTGCCCGCCTCGAGACGAGAGCAGGCGGTCCCCATGCAGGCGTAGTCGTGGCCGAGAGGTTAAGGCGATGGACTTGAAATCCATTGGGGTCTCCCCGCGCAGGTTCGAACCCTGCTGACTACGGTCGGGCATTCCCCCTTTTGCCTTTAGCTTTTTGCGACGGTGGTTTGGCCTTCGCTCTCTCTGACGTAATTGCGTGCGGCCTTTGTCCCGTAGCTCCTGTGGCAAGTGAGCTTCTGCTGGGCGGCTTGTGGAGAAAGTGTTCTTATATAAAAAGTAAGAGGCGCACAAAACACAAGAGCCTGGATAGCTCAGTCGGTAGAGCATCAGACTTTTAATCTGAGGGTCCAGGGTTCAAGTCCCTGTTCGGGCGAAGGGCTATCTTCTTGTTGTCGCCCTCAGCTTGCAGTCGTGCCGGTCCAGCTCTGCCGTGTGGCGGCGTACGCTTAAAGATGTGATAGAGTGTTTGCTATGCTGCCCCTTCATGAATGTTTCGTTGCTTGTGGTGGGCTGTTTTCCCCTTTAGGAGTTTTATGCTAGGCGATTTCAGTAAAGCGGTAGCCAGTTCATTGTTTTTTCAGCCAACTTTGAGGTTGACAACGGGACAGAGGACGTTGGGGCCGCCGTAGTCGTGGCCGAGTGGTTAAGGCGATGGACTAGAAATCCATTGGGGTCTCCCCGCGCAGGTTCGAATCCTGCCGACTACGCTCTTCGCCGGTGCTGAGGAGAAGTGGCCGGGCCCTTTTCTTCCGTGTCCCTAGCACGGATTTGTGTGCCCTCTCTCCACAGTAATAAAAAGCGCCGCTAGTCCTTTTTTTTCAATTCGGACGGCCGGCACCACCAGATGTGAGCCAGTGGGGCGCCGTGATCGTATAGTGGAGAGTACTCTGCGTTGTGGCCGCAGCGAATCCGGGTCACGACAGGCTTTTTGTTCACTGAGCTCCTTTCTGCCACCTCCATTTTTCGTACGGGTGCGGTGCCAGTTAACCCTCTGGGGTCTGAGGTGTTTTGGGGCCCTGAAGAAGTTTTGACATGCCCTGACATTTGTGCTTTTTTCAGTATCTTAAAAACATATGAATGGTTAAAGTCAGATTACATTGTAATCAGCACATATTGGGCTACAATAATATGCAAGCAACATTAATGTGCATGTTTGTGTTTTTGAGAAAACTATGTTTATGCGTGGTTATTGAAAATCTAAAGTTTTGAAGTCACTGAAATAAGGCCATGAACGACTTATAGGACATTTCTTTACAAGACTTTAGATAATTGGATGTCGTAGGTTAGAATTTTTTCAACCAAATGATGTGAAAATCATCTCGTTCACTCGTTCAGAGAAAACAATATATTGATTTAAATTTTATAAAACATGTTTTGTGATCGAAAGGGATTATTCATAGGTGTGGCAATGGCCCATGAATATTTAGCAATTCACACCTGAGAGACAAAAGAGCCCTCCCTAATGGCCCCATCAATGCCTGACTTCACTAGCAGAACAAGAAACAATGTGAGAAGATTCAGAGAATGGAGTTTTAGATTATTTTTATTTTATTTACTACACTGTATAAACAAAACATACATAATGAAGGTCAAAGACACATTATTGAGCTTCCTGATCTGACCACACAGATGTGCACAGACTTTGTGGCATTTCTGAAAACTTCTTCTGAATTCTGTTCAACAAATGAAACAGGTAAATCTTACCTGCTATTTTGTGTGCACTTAAAAAAAATACAAAAAAAGTCAAAAACTTGTTTTACACTAGAATATCAGTGTAGTTGAACATCTCAAGTTTCTAGTGCTCTCAGAGGAATACAGTTTGAAGGCACTCAAGGGAAAGAGGGCAGGATTCATCTTTTGAGCAGGTTTGAGATCACTACAAAAACAAAACAAAAATCATATCAGGATCATCTGTCAGTATACAGTCATAGACTCTAGCATTTGTACTAATGTAAAAAAGGACATGTAATATCGTTTAGCACTATATTACTAATAAACATGATGTAAACATACATTCAGTGTAAGCACTCATATTACTTTTACACCCTACTGTTATACAATAAAATAAATAAATAAAGTATGATTCTACAGTCATAAACATATCGTCATAAATGCATCTCACAGTCATAATCACATCGTTTTTCTAGAACATTATAAATATCCTGGCATCGTGAGAGATGCAATGCAATCAAACGTACTTCATAATGTTTCATTTGATAAAGTCAGGAATTTTAGTTTGGAATAAGTCTAACTAGTAAAATGTGTACATGTTTTGCCAAAGGAAACAACAGCGAAAGCTAGTAGGAAAATGAAAGTAAGACTTACTCATGTAAATGTCTCCTCCTGTTGGGTTTGCGTCGCATCACGTCCTTCTTATGATCGTGGTAAATATAAGTCTAATTCCTCACAGCATATCTTAATTCAGGAACAAACTGTAACCAAGATGAACTTGAAGTCATGTTGCTTTGTTGCGGTGATGTGGGAGTTTCCTCGCATACAGATACTCCGGTCCTTGCCGCGCCTGCAGCACATGGCTAATTTGCATGGCAAAAGATTTCGCGATAGTGGGCGCGGTCACATTAGAGATAATTAGTTGGAACTGGATAGACTAGACATCTCCTTGGTTTCATATAGATTAATTTATCACAGATTATTGGTTTTTGATCAAACTTACTTCGTTTAAAAGCATAAATCTCAAGCTTTCAGTAGATACCACTTTTCTGTTTGTGTGCTGAGTATTCACCGAGTTTGAATGATTTAAGTAACGCATTTCTAAAAGCAGTTCGCGGAGACAGAGAAAACAGAAATCACCCTGTTTGTTTTCTTTATTCTAAATAAAAAAGCACAACTTTCTGCTGTTCCTGTGAGTGTGCACAAATAAAAGTACACACTTTACAGTTTCCAATGATGTATATCTCTAATTTGTATGACTAAAACTGACAGAGCATTTTTAGTGTCTTTTGCGCTGATCTTAAAAAAAGTAGGTTGGTCACGCCGGCGTGACCGTCGGCCCCAGAGGGTTAAACTATACCAACAACGCAGGCAGCAGAGGCTGGCTTTCGGGGTCAACAAAGAAGGCTCGAAGCGCACGAGTCACTGATAGGGCCAAAAGAGCTAAAAGCCATCTTTGTTTGAGCCCGTCCAGAGTTTTTCTCGCGTCATGGACGAGAGAGCGTTGTCTTTCCATGCTGGCTAAAGAAATTTGAAGCTGCGAAGCTGGAAGCGCAAAGGCTGCAAACACAGACCATGACGAGGCGCGCTTCGTTCCACTGCACGCTGGCGGGTGGCCAGATTGACTCTGCTCTTGACACTCTAGTGTAGCTCTGCTGTGAGCAGAGCCCCCAAAAATACAGGTCACTCGCAAAGGTTCCACTCCACGGAAATCTTTAGTAAAAGGCGAAAGATTTATGCGCTGATGACGAGAAACTCGAGATGTGTCTCTATGCCCTTGGACCTGTGCGCTCACTGTGGTAAACCACTACGCTCACCAAGGGTAATCTAGGGTGCCGACACCTGACAACATGATTTTCGTCACCCCCCTCACCCCAAATGGGAGAAGTAAAAGTTATGAAAGTCCCTTCCCTCACCCAGTATTCACAAACCCGATCAAGGTAATGTCATCTCTTTTTTCATGCCCCCGTATTAGAGGCCAAAAAAAATATTAAATGAAATAAAGCGGTCCAAATAATGACCCACTGTAATGTGTAGCATTCAAGATATTGAGAGACTTTAGCTCGTGGCGGGTCAATCTGGTATTTCATGGAGTAGGGGCTCGTTTTGGCAAGTTGGGTGCAGTCGCGTGTGCTGGGAGCGAAGAACAGCAAGCGCAACTCTTCGTTAGTATGGTGGACAGTATCTCCCCCTGTCACGTGGAAGACCGGGGTTAGATTCCCCAACGAGGAGACCTAGTTCTTTGCTGCTGTTGAACGACTCATCCAAAAGCTTTTGGTGCAGACAGAGGTCACAGAAGGAGTTCTGCTTCGAGGTCAACCGCAGCCAAAAACTGTGCGTTGGCCAGGAATCGAACCCGGGTCAACTTCTTGGAAGGCAGCTATGCTCACCACAATACCACCAACACGGGCCCTCGGTGCCAGATTTAAGCGGTCAGATAAGAATGCTCGAATCCGGGTCATGGCAGCCCTTTGTCGTTGAGCGACGGGGACGTCCAGCTTCTTTTTGCCAACTCACCCTTCAGTTGGATTTTGCGCCTGAAGCTCGGCGGCATCCTGTGCTGCCCGCCTCGAGACGAGAGCAGGCGGTCCACATGCAGGCGTAGTCGTGGCCGAGAGGTTAAGGCGATGGACTTGAAATCCATTGGGGTCTCCCCGCGCAGGTTGGAACCCTGCCGACTACGGTTGGGCATTCCCCCTTTTGCCTTTAGCTTTTTGCGACGGTGGTTTGGCCTTCGCTCTCTCTGACGTAATTGCGTGCGGCCTTTGTCCCGTAGCTCCTGTGGCAAGTGAGCTTCTGCTGGGCGGCTTGTGGAGAAAGTGTTCTTATATAAAAAGTAAGAGGCGCACAAAACACAAGAGCCTGGATAGCTCAGTCGGTAGAGCATCAGACTTTTAATCTGAGGGTCCAGGGTTCAAGTCCCTGTTCGGGCGAAGGGCCATCTTCTTGTTGTCGCCCTCAGCTTGCAGTCGTGCCGGTCCAGCTCTGCCGTGTGGCGGCGTACGCTTAAAGATCTGATAGAGTTCACATAGAGTGTTTGCTATGCTGCCCCTTCATGAATGTTTCGTTGCTTGTGGTGGGCTGTTTTCCCCTTTAGGAGTTTTATGCGAGGCGATTTCAGTAAAGCGGTAGCCAGTTCATTGTTTT
>NC_133362.1:60728803-60823100 GCF_049309525.1 Garra rufa
GGCGCCGTGATCGTATAGTGGAGAGTACTCTGCGTTGTGGCCGCAGCACCTCCGGTTCGAATCCGGGTCACGGCAGGCTTTTTGTTCACTGAGCTCCTTTCTGCCACCTCCATTTTTCGTACGGGTGCGGTGCCAGTTAAACTATACCAACAACGCAGGCAGCAGAGGCTGGCTTTCGGGGTCAACAAAGAAGGCTCGAAGCGCACGAGTCACTGATAGGGCCAAAAAAGCTAAAAGCCATCTTTGTTTGAGCCCGTCCAGAGTTTTTCTCGCGTCATGGACGAGAGAGCGTTGTCTTTCCATGCTGGCTAAAGAAATTTGAAGCTGCGAAGCTGGAAGCGCAAAGGCTGCAAACACAGACCATGACGAGGCGCGCTTCGTTCCACTGCACGCTGGCGGGTGGCCAGATTGACTCTGCTCTTGACACTCTAGTGTAGCTCTGCTGTGAGCAGAGCCCCCAAAAATACAGGTCACTCGCAAAGGTTCCACTCCACGGAAATCTTTAGTAAAAGGCAAAATATTTATGCGCTGATGACGAGAAACTCGAGATGTGTCTCTATGCCCTTGGACCTGTGCGCTCACTGTGGTAAACCACTACGCTCACCAAGGGTAATCTAGGGTGCCGACACCTGACAACATGATTTTCGTCACCCCCCTCACCCCAAATGGGAGAAGTAAAAGTTATGAAAGTCCCTTCCCTCACCCAGTATTCACAAACCCGATCAAGGTAATGTCATCTCTTTTTTCATGCCCCCGTATTAGAGGCCAAAAAAAATATTAAATGAAATAAAGCGGTCCAAATAATGACCCACTGTAATGTGTAGCATTCAAGATATTGAGAGACTTTAGCTCGTGGCGGGTCAATCTGGTATTTCATGGAGTAGGGGCTCGTTTTGGCAAGTTGGGTGCAGTCGCGTGTGCTGGGAGCGAAGAACAGCAAGCGCAACTCTTCGTTAGTATGGTGGACAGTATCTCCCCCTGTCACGTGGAAGACCGGGGTTAGATTCCCCAACGAGGAGACCTAGTTCTTTGCTGCTGTTGAACGACTCATCCAAAAGCTTTTGGTGCAGACAGAGGTCACAGAAGGAGTTCTGCTTCGAGGTCAACCGCAGCCAAAAACTGTGCGTTGGCCGGGAATCGAACCCGGGTCAACTTCTTGGAAGGCAGCTATGCTCACCACAATACCACCAACGCAGGCGCTTGGTGCCGGATTTAAGCGGTCAGATAAGAATGCTCGAATCCGGGTCATGGCAGCCCTTTGTCGTTGAGCAACGGGGACGTCCAGCTTCTTTTTGCCAACTCACCCTTCAGTTGGATTTTGCGCCTGAAGCTCGGCGGCATCCTGTGCTGCCCGCCTCGAGACGAGAGCAGGCGGTCCCCATGCAGGCGTAGTCGTGGCCGAGAGGTTAAGGCGATGGACTTGAAATCCATTGGGGTCTCCCCGCGCAGGTTCGAACCCTGCCGACTACGGTCGGGCATTCCCCCTTTTGCCTTTAGCTTTTTGCGACGGTGGTTTGGCCTTCGCTCTCTCTGACGTAATTGCGTGCGGCCTTTGTCCCGTAGCTCCTGTGGCAAGTGAGCTTCTGCTGGGCGGCTTGTGGAGAAAGTGTTCTTATATAAAAAGTAAGAGGCGCACAAAACACAAGAGCCTGGATAGCTCAGTTGGTAGAGCATCAGACTTTTAATCTGAGGGTCCAGGGTTCAAGTCCCTGTTCGGGCGAAGGGCTATCTTCTTGTTGTCGCCCTCAGCTTGCAGTCGTGCCGGTCCAGCTCTGCCGTGTGGCGGCGTACGCTTAAAGATGTGATAGAGTGTTTGCTATGCTGCCCCTTCATGAATGTTTCGTTGCTTGTGGTGGGCTGTTTTCCCCTTTAGGAGTTTTATGCGAGGCGATTTCAGTAAAGCGGTAGCCAGTTCATTGTTTTTTTCAGCCAACTTTGAGGTTGACAACGGGACAGAGGACGTCAGGGCCGCCGTAGTTGTGGCCGAGTGGTTAAGGCGATGGACTAGAAATCCATTGGGGTCTCCCCGCGCAGGTTCGAATCCTGCAACTACGCTCTTCGCCGGTGCTGAGGAGAAGTGGCCGGGCCCTTTTCTTCCGTGTCCCTAGCACGGATTTGTGTGCCCTCTCTCCACAGTAATAAAAAGCGCCGCTAGTCCTTTTTTTTTCAATTCGGACGTCCGGCACCACCAGATGTGAGCCAGTGGGGCGCCGTGATCGTATAGTGGAGAGTACTCTGCGTTGTGGCCGCAGCACCTCCGGTTCGAATCCGGGTCACGGCAGGCTTTTTGTTCACTGAGCTCCTTTCTGCCACCTCCATTTTTCGTACGGGTGCAGTGCCAGTTAAACTATACCAACAACGCAGGCAGCAGAGGCTGGCTTTCGGGGTCAACAAAGAAGGCTCGAAGCGCACGAGTCACTGATAGGGCCAAAAGAGCTAAAAGCCATCTTTGTTTGAGCCCGTCCAGAGTTTTTCTCGCGTCATGGACGAGAGAGCGTTGTCTTTCCATGCTGGCTAAAGAAATTTGAAGCTGCGAAGCTGGAAGCGCAAAGGCTGCAAACACAGACCATGACGAGGCGCGCTTCGTTCCACTGCACGCTGGCGGGTGGCCAGATTGACTCTGCTCTTGACACTCTAGTGTAGCTCTGCTGTGAGCAGAGCCCCCAAAAATACAGGTCACTCACAAAGGTTCCACTCCACGGAAATCTTTAGTAAAAGGCGAAAGATTTATGCGCTGATGACGAGAAACTCGAGATGTGTCTCTATGCCCTTGGACCTGTGCGCTCACTGTGGTAAACCACTACGCTCACCAAGGGTAATCTAGGGTGCCGACACCTGACAACATGATTTTCGTCACCCCCCTCACCCCAAATGGGAGAAGTAAAAGTTATGAAAGTCCCTTCCCTCACCCAGTATTCACAAACCCGATCAAGGTAATGTCATCTCTTTTTTCATGCCCCCGTATTAGAGGCCAAAAAAAATATTAAATGAAATAAAGCGGTCCAAATAATGACCCACTGTAATGTGTAGCATTCAAGATATTGAGAGACTTTAGCTCGTGGCGGGTCAATCTGGTATTTCATGGAGTAGGGGCTCGTTTTGGCAAGTTGGGTGCAGTCGCGTGTGCTGGGAGCGAAGAACAGCAAGCGCAACTCTTCGTTAGTATGGTGGACAGTATCTCCCCCTGTCACGTGGAAGACCGGGGTTAGATTCCCCAACGAGGAGACCTAGTTCTTTGCTGCTGTTGAACGACTCATCCAAAAGCTTTTGGTGCAGACAGAGGTCACAGAAGGAGTTCTGCTTCGAGGTCAACCGCAGCCAAAAACTGTGCGTTGGCCGGGAATCGAACCCGGGTCAACTTCTTGGAAGGCAGCTATGCTCACCACAATACCACCAACGCAGGCGCTTGGTGCCGGATTTAAGCGGTCAGATAAGAATGCTTGAATCCGGGTCATGGCAGCCCTTTGTCGTTGAGCGACGGGGACGTCCAGCTTCTTTTTGCCAACTCACCCTTCAGTTGGATTTTGCGCCTGAAGCTCGGCGGCATCCTGTGCTGCCCGCCTCGAGACGAGAGCAGGCGGTCCCCATGCAGGCGTAGTCGTGGCCGAGAGGTTAAGGCGATGGACTTGAAATCCATTGGGGTCTCCCCGCGCAGGTTCGAACCCTGCCGACTACGGTCGGGCATTCCCCCTTTTGCCTTTAGCTTTTTGCGACGGTGGTTTGGCCTTCGCTCTCTCTGACGTAATTGCGTGCGGCCTTTGTCCCGTAGCTCCTGTGGCAAGTGAGCTTCTGCTGGGCGGCTTGTGGAGAAAGTGTTCTTATATAAAAAGTAAGAGGCGCACAAAACACAAGAGCCTGGATAGCTCAGTCGGTAGAGCATCAGACTTTTAATCTGAGGGTCCAGGGTTCAAGTCCCTGTTCGGGCGAAGGGCTATCTTCTTGTTGTCGCCCTCAGCTTGCAGTCGTGCCGGTCCAGCTCTGCCGTGTGGCGGCGTACGCTTAAAGATGTGATAGAGTGTTTGCTATGCTGCCCCTTCATGAATGTTTCGTTGCTTGTGGTGGGCTGTTTTCCCCTTTAGGAGTTTTATGCGAGGCGATTTCAGTAAAGCGGTAGCCAGTTCATTGTTTTTTTCAGCCAACTTTGAGGTTGACAACGGGACAGAGGACGTCAGGGCCGCCGTAGTTGTGGCCGAGTGGTTAAGGCGATGGACTAGAAATCCATTGGGGTCTCCCCGCGCAGGTTCGAATCCTGCAACTACGCTCTTCGCCGGTGCTGAGGAGAAGTGGCCGGGCCCTTTTCTTCCGTGTCCCTAGCACGGATTTGTGTGCCCTCTCTCCACAGTAATAAAAAGCGCCGCTAGTCCTTTTTTTTTCAATTCGGACGTCCGGCACCACCAGATGTGAGCCAGTGGGGCGCCGTGATCGTATAGTGGAGAGTACTCTGCGTTGTGGCCGCAGCACCTCCGGTTCGAATCCGGGTCACGGCAGGCTTTTTGTTCACTGAGCTCCTTTCTGCCACCTCCATTTTTCGTACGGGTGCGGTGCCAGTTAAACTATACCAACAACGCAGGCAGCAGAGGCTGGCTTTCGGGGTCAACAAAGAAGGCTCGAAGCGCACGAGTCACTGATAGGGCCAAAAGAGCTAAAAGCCATCTTTGTTTGAGCCCGTCCAGAGTTTTTCTCGCGTCATGGACGAGAGAGCGTTGTCTTTCCATGCTGGCTAAAGAAATTTGAAGCTGCGAAGCTGGAAGCGCAAAGGCTGCAAACACAGACCATGACGAGGCGCGCTTCGTTCCACTGCACGCTGGCGGGTGGCCAGATTGACTCTGCTCTTGACACTCTAGTGTAGCTCTGCTGTGAGCAGAGCCCCCAAAAATACAGGTCACTCGCAAAGGTTCCACTCCACGGAAATCTTTAGTAAAAGGCGAAAGATTTATGCGCTGATGACGAGAAACTCGAGATGTGTCTCTATGCCCTTGGACCTGTGCGCTCACTGTGGTAAACCACTACGCTCACCAAGGGTAATCTAGGGTGCCGACACCTGACAACATGATTTTCGTCACCCCCCTCACCCCAAATGGGAGAAGTAAAAGTTATGAAAGTCCCTTCCCTCACCCAGTATTCACAAACCCGATCAAGGTAATGTCATCTCTTTTTTCATGCCCCCGTATTAGAGGCCAAAAAAAATATTAAATGAAATAAAGCGGTCCAAATAATGACCCACTGTAATGTGTAGCATTCAAGATATTGAGAGACTTTAGCTCGTGGCGGGTCAATCTGGTATTTCATGGAGTAGGGGCTCGTTTTGGCAAGTTGGGTGCAGTCGCGTGTGCTGGGAGCGAAGAACAGCAAGCGCAACTCTTCGTTAGTATGGTGGACAGTATCTCCCCCTGTCACGTGGAAGACCGGGGTTAGATTCCCCAACGAGGAGACCTAGTTCTTTGCTGCTGTTGAACGACTCATCCAAAAGCTTTTGGTGCAGACAGAGGTCACAGAAGGAGTTCTGCTTCGAGGTCAACCGCAGCCAAAAACTGTGCGTTGGCCGGGAATCGAACCCGGGTCAACTTCTTGGAAGGCAGCTATGCTCACCACAATACCACCAACGCAGGCGCTTGGTGCCGGATTTAAGCGGTCAGATAAGAATGCTTGAATCCGGGTCATGGCAGCCCTTTGTCGTTGAGCGACGGGGACGTCCAGCTTCTTTTTGCCAACTCACCCTTCAGTTGGATTTTGCGCCTGAAGCTCGGCGGCATCCTGTGCTGCCCGCCTCGAGACGAGAGCAGGCGGTCCCCATGCAGGCGTAGTCGTGGCCGAGAGGTTAAGGCGATGGACTTGAAATCCATTGGGGTCTCCCCGCGCAGGTTCGAACCCTGCCGACTACGGTCGGGCATTCCCCCTTTTGCCTTTAGCTTTTTGCGACGGTGGTTTGGCCTTCGCTCTCTCTGACGTAATTGCGTGCGGCCTTTGTCCCGTAGCTCCTGTGGCAAGTGAGCTTCTGCTGGGCGGCTTGTGGAGAAAGTGTTCTTATATAAAAAGTAAGAGGCGCACAAAACACAAGAGCCTGGATAGCTCAGTCGGTAGAGCATCAGACTTTTAATCTGAGGGTCCAGGGTTCAAGTCCCTGTTCGGGCGAAGGGCTATCTTCTTGTTGTCGCCCTCAGCTTGCAGTCGTGCCGGTCCAGCTCTGCCGTGTGGCGGCGTACGCTTAAAGATGTGATAGAGTTCACATAGAGTGTTTGCTATGCTGCCCCTTCATGAATGTTTCGTTGCTTGTGGTGGGCTGTTTTCCCCTTTAGGAGTTTTATGCGAGGCAATTTCAGTAAAGCGGTAGCCAGTTCATTGTTTTTTCAGCCAACTTTGAGGTTGACAACGGGACAGAGGACGTCAGGGCCGCTGTAGTCGTGGCCGAGTGGTTAAGGCGATGGACTAGAAATCCATTGGGGTCTCCCCGTGCAGGTTCGAATCCTGCCGACTACGCTCTTCGCCGGTGCTGAGGAGAAGTGGCCGGGCCCTTTTCTTCCGTGTCCCTAGCACGGATTTGTGTGCCCTCTCTCCACAGTAATAAAAAGCGCCGCTAGTCCTTTTTTTTTCAATTCGGACGTCCGGCACCACCAGATGTGAGCCAGTGGGGCGCCGTGATCGTATAGTGGAGAGTACTCTGCGTTGTGGCCGCAGCACCCCCGGTTCGAATCCGGGTCACGGCAGGCTTTTTGTTCACTGAGCTCCTTTCTGCCACCTCCATTTTTCGCACGGGTGCGGTGCCAGTTAAACTATACCAACAACGCAGGCAGCAGAGGCTGGCTTTCGGGGTCAACAAAGAAGGCTCGAAGCGCACGAGTCACTGATAGGGCCAAAAGAGCTAAAAGCCATCTTTGTTTGAGCCCGTCCAGAGTTTTTCTCGCGTCATGGACGAGAGAGCGTTGTCTTTCCATGCTGGCTAAAGAAATTTGAAGCTGCGAAGCTGGAAGCGCAAAGGCTGCAAACACAGACCATGACGAGGCGCGCTTCGTTCCACTGCACGCTGGCGGGTGGCCAGATTGACTCTGCTCTTGACACTCTAGTGTAGCTCTGCTGTGAGCAGAGCCCCCAAAAATACAGGTCACTCGCAAAGGTTCCACTCCACGGAAATCTTTAGTAAAAGGCGAAAGATTTATGCGCTGATGACGAGAAACTCGAGATGTGTCTCTATGCCCTTGGACCTGTGCGCTCACTGTGGTAAACCACTACGCTCACCAAGGGTAATCTAGGGTGCCGACACCTGACAACATGATTTTCGTCACCCCCCTCACCCCAAATGGGAGAAGTAAAAGTTATGAAAGTCCCTTCCCTCACCCAGTATTCACAAACCCGATCAAGGTAATGTCATCTCTTTTTTCATGCCCCCGTATTAGAGGCCAAAAAAAATATTAAATGAAATAAAGCGGTCCAAATAATGACCCACTGTAATGTGTAGCATTCAAGATATTGAGAGACTTTAGCTCGTGGCGGGTCAATCTGGTATTTCATGGAGTAGGGGCTCGTTTTGGCAAGTTGGGTGCAGTCGCGTGTGCTGGGAGCGAAGAACAGCAAGCGCAACTCTTCGTTAGTATGGTGGACAGTATCTCCCCCTGTCACGTGGAAGACCGGGGTTAGATTCCCCAACGAGGAGACCTAGTTCTTTGCTGCTGTTGAACGACTCATCCAAAAGCTTTTGGTGCAGACAGAGGTCACAGAAGGAGTTCTGCTTCGAGGTCAACCGCAGCCAAAAACTGTGCGTTGGCCGGGAATCGAACCAGGGTCAACTTCTTGGAAGGCAGCTATGCTCACCACAATACCACCAACGCAGGCGCTTGGTGCCGGATTTAAGCGGTCAGATAAGAATGCTCGAATCCGGGTCATGGCAGCCCTTTGTCGTTGAGCAACGGGGACGTCCAGCTTCTTTTTGCCAACTCACCCTTCAGTTGGATTTTGCGCCTGAAGCTCGGCGGCATCCTGTGCTGCCCGCCTCGAGACGAGAGCAGGCGGTCCCCATGCAGGCGTAGTCGTGGCCGAGAGGTTAAGGCGATGGACTTGAAATCCATTGGGGTCTCCCCGCGCAGGTTCGAACCCTGCCGACTACGGTCGGGCATTCCCACTTTTGCCTTTAGCTTTTTGCGACGGTGGTTTGGCCTTCGCTCTCTCTGACGTAATTGCGTGCGGCCTTTGTCCCGTAGCTCCTGTGGCAAGTGAGCTTCTGCTGGGCGGCTTGTGGAGAAAGTGTTCTTATATAAAAAGTAAGAGGCGCACAAAACACAAGAGCCTGGATAGCTCAGTCGGTAGAGCATCAGACTTTTAATCTGAGGGTCCAGGGTTCAAGTCCCTGTTCGGGCGAAGGGCTATCTTCTTGTTGTCGCCCTCAGCTTGCAGTCGTGCCGGTCCAGCTCTGCCGTGTGGCGGCGTACGCTTAAAGATGTGATAGAGTGTTTGCTATGCTGCCCCTTCATGAATGTTTCGTTGCTTGTGGTGGGCTGTTTTCCCCTTTAGGAGTTTTATGCTAGGCGATTTCAGTAAAGCGGTAGCCAGTTCATTGTTTTTTTCAGCCAACTTTGAGGTTGACAACGGGACAGAGGACGTCAGGGCCGCCGTAGTCGTGGCCGAGTGGTTAAGGCGATGGACTAGAAATCCATTGGGGTCTCCCCGCGCAGGTTCGAATCCTGCCGACTACGCTCTTCGCCGGTGCTGAGGAGAAGTGGCCGGGCCCTTTTCTTCCGTGTCCCTAGCACGGATTTGTGTGCCCTCTCTCCACAGTAATAAAAAGCGCCGCTAGTCCTTTTTTTTTCAATTCGGACGTCCGGCACCACCAGATGTGAGCCAGTGGGGCGCCGTGATCGTATAGTGGAGAGTACTCTGCGTTGTGGCCGCAGCAACCCCGGTTCGAATCCGGGTCACGGCAGGCTTTTTGTTCACTGAGCTCCTTTCTGCCACCTCCATTTTTCGTACGGGTGCGGTGCCAGTTAAACTATACCAACAACGCAGGCAGCAGAGGCTGGCTTTCGGGGTCAACAAAGAAGGTTCGAAGCGCACGAGTCACTGATAGGGCCAAAAGAGTAGAGCGTTGTCTTTCCATGCTGGCTAAAGAAATTTGAAGCTGCGAAGCTGGAAGCGCAAAGGCTGCAAACACAGACCATGACGAGGCGCGCTTCGTTCCACTGCACGCTGGCGGGTGGCCAGATTGACTCTGCTCTTGACACTCTAGTGTAGCTCTGCTGTGAGCAGAGCCCCAAAAATACAGGTCACTCGCAAAGGTTCCCCTCCACGGAAATCTTTAGTAAAAGGCGAAAGATTTATGCGCTGATGACGAGAAACTCGAGATGTGTCTCTATGCCCTTGGACCTGTGCGCTCACTGTGGTAAACCACTACGCTCACCAAGGGTAATCTAGGGTGCCGACACCTGCCAACATGATTTTCGTCACCCCCCTCACTCCAAATGGGAGAAGTGAAAGTTACGAAAGTCCCTTCCCTCACCCAGTATTCACAAATCCGATCAAGGTAATGTCATCTCTTTTTTCATGCCCATGTATTAGAGGCCAAAAAAAATATAAAATGAAATAAAGCGGTCCAAGCAATGACCCACTGTAATGTGTAGCATTCAAGATATTGAGAGACTTTAGCTCGTGGTGGGTCAATCTGGTATTTCATGGAGTAGGGGCTCGTTTTGGCAAGTTGGGTGCAGTCGCGTGTGCTGGGAGCGAAGAACAGCAAGCCCAACTCTTCGTTAGTATGGTGGACAGTATCTCCCCCTGTCACGTGGAAGACTGGGGTTAGATTCCCCAATGGGGAGACCTAGTTCTTTGCTGCTGTTGAACGACTCATCCAAAAGCTATTGGTGCAGACAGAGGTCACAGAAGGAGTTCTGCTTCGAGGTCAACCGCAGCCGAAAACACTGCGGTGGCCGGGAATCGAACCCGGGTCAACCGCTGGGAAGGCAGCTATGCTCACCACAATACCACCAACGCAGGCACTCAGTGCCAGATTTAAGCGGTCAGAAAAGAATGCTCGAATCCGGGTCATGGCAGCCCTTTGTCGTTGAGCGACGGGGACGTCCAGCTTCTTTTTGCCAACTCACCCTTTAGTTGGATTTTGCGCCTGAAGCTCGGCGGCATCCTGTGCTGCCCGCCTCGAGACAAGAGAGTAGGCAGTCCACATGCAGGCGTAGTCGTGGCCGAGAGGTTAAGGCGATGGACTTGAAATCCATTGGGGTCTGCCCGCGCAGGTTCGAACCCTGCTGACTACGGTCGGGCAACTTTGAGGTCAACAACGGGACAGAGGACATCGGGGGCCGCCGTAGTTGTGGCCGTACCTTCCAGCAATCAGCCGGCTTAACGTTTCCTAACTATATTTGAATACTTTCGAACGTCGTCTGAACATTTCTGAACGAAGTCCGAACGAGGTGCATACTCCTTTGTAACTACAACCGAACAGGTCCTAACGCAAATCCTAAAGCTTCGAACAAGTGGGGCAAAGCAGCCAATCAATTCCTACCAAGAGGAAAGAGCCAATTGGCCATCAATCGCGCCGCTGAATGAGTTTTTTTTTTTCATTTATATCAAGCAGGTGTGACCTTACAGTAGTTTACTGTTAGAATTTCAAAATCTTTCATCACTTGAATTAAGATTATATTAATTTGATTTTAAAGTACAGCCATCACAAAACCAGACCTTATAACAAAAAAATTGTTTACTGTTGTTACAAAATCAAAATTTTGCATAGCTATTACAGGACACACTGGCAAGTAACAATGCCTTGAAAAACTTAAATCTTAAAAAAATATTTCTTTAAATATCTAAATTATTTAAAATAATAGATAATTATTTTTAGTTATATTTAAGAGAAAACACAATTCTAGATTATAATAATGTAGTAAAAACACGTTTTTTTTTTCTTCTGATTGATATAATAATTTTTTTTAAAAAATCTGCATACTATTATTTTTTAATTTTTTTACCACTATGTGTGAAGGGAAATCATTATACCATACAGGGCTAATAATTATTTCTCACTAACAGAAGAAAGAATAGATTCTAGAATAGATACTGCCAAATCCAAACAGACTCCATCATTGAAGCTGTGTCATAAAATCCATGGTATTGTTTTTTTTTTTTTTAAATAAAGTTACATTTCATCTAAAACACTGCTTAGATTCAGTGACCAATTGGGGTGCTTCACTAGATAATAGCTCGATTTTGCAAAACAAAATGGCACAAACTAATTGAGAGATTTGTCCACTAGGTGGCACGTTAGGTCAACATCGATCATTATAGAGAAAAGTTTCAAGCCCTTGAGAAAAATAGATCTATATTATTCGAAAATAAACTAATGATTTGAAGGATGAAAATCTGCTGCAGTTTAGTCACGTTTCAGCTGAAAATCACGCAGTAGTCTAAACACTGATTTTACAAATGACACTCAAAATTCAAGGAGAAAAAATTAGATTTTTTTTGTAAAAGGGTTCATAAATACAAGTGTGTCTGGTAAAGGCAGCTAGCAGGCTAGCTAATTTGTTATGAATGTTTTTAATATTGGTCTCCAACACACAAGGAGGATTAACCTAATTGGCAGACGTGGTGCACCCCAAATTCAAACCAATCAAAAGCATCAGAATAGCACCGCTTTAATAAATGGCCTTAGCAGAAGGCATCGTGCATTTCAAAAACAGGCAAAGCAACAGATTAATATTATTCAACATATCCCAGATTTTTAAAGAAAATTTCTAGATGTAACCCCATTTGTAATCTTTAACATTTTCATAAGTAACTGTAATTTAATTACACATTTTTCGAAGTAACTGTAACGAATTACTGTTACATTTATTTTGTAATTAAATTACGTAACGCCGTTACATGTAACTAGTTACTCCCCAACGCTGACCATCCAATTAATATTAAAATCACCAGACATCATACATTCACAGCAGTTATCAAGAGGAGCAAGAAGATTCTTCAGTTCATTATAAAACTTTGCATCATGACATGGAGGATTATAAAGCACAACTATATTAAATGTCATATTTGGAGAAAGAATAACATTTAATCCCAACCACTCCATGTTCACCTTCAGTTCAAATTGTAAACATCTAAAATGCTCCCTTATATAAATTAAAACAACACCACCCCTTCCACTGACCCTATCTCTCCTTTAACAAGTATAGCCTGGTACATTAATTAGGTCAGTAAGAACATTATGATTCAACCAAGTCTCAGATATACACAAAAAATCCAAATTGGAATCAATAAGTAAATTCTGTATCTGATCTATTTTTGGTCATATACTTCTTATATTTATATGTCCTCCCAGTATTCCTTTAAGTTTATTCCCAGAGTTCCAGATGACTTTAGCATGATTCACAGTTTGAAAGAGTCTTGACTTCCTCTGTTTCAATATTGCATGATTTATTGCATGCCTTTTAGCCCTCGTAAAACTCTGTTGGCATTTGTCCGTTGTTGGCCTTCGTCCGTTATTGCAGACGGGCCATTACGGTAATGACAATCTGTAACTGGCATATAAGGATTAATGTGAGGCATAGAACTTACCTCAGTGTCCATGTAAGTGATCTCAGACTGATCAAACACTACAGGTCCTTTTAAAAAAACTTAGCATATTGTGATAAAGTTCATTATTTTCTTTAATGTACTGATAAACATGAGACTTTCATATATTTTAGATTCATTACACACAACTGAAGTAGTTCAAGCCTTTTATTGTTTTAATATTGATGATTTTGGCGTACAGCTCATGAAAACCCCAAAATTTTAAAAAAATTAGCATATTTCATCTGAGCAATAAAAGAAAAGTGTTTTTAATACAAAAAAAGTCAACATTCAAATAATTATGTTCAGTTATGCACTCAATACTTGGTCGGGAATCCTTGTGCAGAAATGACTGCTTCAATGCGGCGTGGCATGGAGGCAATCAGCCTGTGGCACTGCTGAGGTGTTATGGAGGCCCAGGATGCTTCGATAGCGGCCTTAAGCTCATCCAGAGTGTTGGGTCTTGCGTCTCTCAACTTTCTCTTCACAATATCCCACAGATTCTCTATGGGGTTCAGGTCAGGAGAGTTGGCAGGCCAATTGAGCACAGTAATACCATGGTCAGTGAACCATTTACCAGTGGTTTTGGCACTGTGAGCAGGTGCTAGGTCGTGCTGAAAAATTAAATCTTCATCTCCATAAAGCTTTTCAGCAGATGGAAGCATGAAGTGCTCCAAAATCTCCTGATAGCTAGCTACATTGACCCTGCCCTTGATAAAACACAGTGGACCAACACCAGCAGCTGACATGGCACCCCAGACCATCACTGACTGTGGGTACTTGACACTGGACTTCAGGCATTTTGGCATTTCCCTCTCCCCAGTCTTCCTCCAGACTCTGGCACCTTGATTTCCGAATGACATGCAAAATTTGCTTTCATCCGAAAAAAGTACTTTGGACCACTGAGCAACAGTCCAGTGCTGCTTCTCTGTAGCCCATTTCCTGCACACGCCTGTACACGGTGACTCTGGATGTTTCTACTCCAGACTCAGTCCACTGCTTCCGCAGGTCCCCCAAGGTCTGGAATCGGTCCTTCTCCACAATCTTCCTCAGGGTCCGGTCACCTCTTCTCGTTGTGCAGCGTTTTCTGCCACACTTTTTCCTTCCCACAGACTTCCCACTGAGGTGCCTTGAAACAGCACTCTGGGAACAGCCTATTCGTTCAGAAATTTCTTTCTGTGTCTAACCCTCTTGCTTGAGGGTGTCAATGATGGCCTTCTGGACAGCAGTCAGGTCGGCAGTCTTACCCATGATTGCGGTTTTGAGTAATGAACCAGGCTGGGATTTTTCAAAAGCCTCAGTAATCTTTTGCAGGTGTTTAGAGTTAATTAGTTGATTCAGATGATTAGGTTAATGGCTCGTTTAGAGAACCTTTTCATGATATGCTAATTTTTTGAGATAGGAATTTTGGGTTTTCATAAGCTATATGCCAAAATCATCAATATTAAAACAATAAAAGGCTTAAACTACTTCAGTTGTGTTTAATGAATCTAAAATATGTTAAAGTCTAATGTTTATCAGTACATTACAGAAAATAATTAACTTTATCACAATATGCTAATTTTTTTAAAAGGACCTGTACTGCCACTGCCTTTGCTCCTGCTAGACAGCACAGCTCTGCATTTTCCACTTTGTCCAAAATTGGTAACTTCAGCCGCTGCCCAAGTTCACCTGTCGATTCATTAGCCAGCGCCGCGTCTCCATGGACGGACCAGTCCCGTCACCCCTCCGCACCTCCCCAGGCGATCCCCACCGACAGCCAGGGACAGCACACACTCCGGCTCCATCGGGACAAACACCATCCAGCGTTGGAGTCAGGGTAAATTGCGGAGATGTTATAGACGGGGTGACAGTGCTTAATAAAATATAAAATTGCTTCAATACTTGAACAGGGAAGACACACATATTGGACGATAGAGACCCAACAGAGACAGAATGCACAGACTTTGATTTTAATATAAGGGGTAACTGGGAACACAGGTGCACAGAATGACGAACTGGACTAAAGAAAAGGAACAGGACCAAAAAAGGGCACACAGAAACAGAAACAGGTCCATATTCCTGGCATATCATCCCCCTTCTGGAAGGCGCATCCTTGCTCTGATGGAACAACAGAAGGAGAAGAATGGATATCCGGGAGGAGGATGACCAACAGAGTCCAAGGTGGAGACGATGGAGGGAGGAGCCTGTCTCTGTATGTCCTTGTGTCTCCTTCCCTTTCTCAGGGAACAAGGGTTGTAGTTTTAACCCGAAACAGTGATGTTAAAAATGCTAACAATGTCCTTTATTGTGTTTCAACCAAAAAACTGCACTTCCTGTGAGATCTCTTTTCAATTCATGATATACAAATGTGAAGTTCTTACATTGTAGACAGAGCAAACGCATTGTCCATATTCCTAATTATTCCTTGCTCTTTTATGCATTACAGTGTCAACTAGCTATATTGTGTTGACTTTGCTTAAAGTGTACTATGGACAAAACATAATGCTTTAAAATGTGAAATAGAATGTTACATTATATACATTTTGTTTGAAACTCTTTCTACACTAAGGGGATATGTTAGGCTACTCTCTATTATGAATTTTCATGTGCCTGTTAAGGCTTCCTTTTAGACTAAAACAGTTTCCACACTGAGAGCATGTGTAAGGCTTCTCTCCAGTATGAACTCTCATGTGCTTGTTAAGGTGTCCTTTTTGATTAAAACTCTTTCCACACAGTTTGCATGAGTAAGGCTTCTCTCCAGTATGAACTCTCATGTGCTTGTTAAGGGTTCCTTTTTCACTGAAACTTTTTCCACACAGTTTGCATGAGTAAGGCTTCTCTCCAGTGTGGACTCTCATGTGTCTGTTAAGGCTTTCTTTTTGATTAAAACTCTTTCCACACTGTTGGCAGGTGTAAGGCTTCTCTCCAGTGTGAACTTTCATGTGTCTGTTAAGGTGTCCTTTTAGAGTGAAACTCTTCCCACACTGTAATGCTTCTCTCCAGTGTGAATTCTTCCTTTTTGAGAGAAACTGTTTTCACACTGAACGCAAGAAAAATAACTCATAGTTCCTGTAGTTTGAGCTCTTTTTTGTTTAGAAGTTTTTTCAGACTCTAAAGAACAAAAAGATTTTTCTCCAGATACAAAATCATGAAGATTCTCAAACTGAACTTTCTCTTCAGTTTCATTCAGATCTTCTCTCTCCTCTTTCATGTATGTTAGATCCTATACCAGGGTGTCCAAGCGTGATCCTGCTCAGCCGGTACCCTACAGAGTTTAGGCTGGCCGTTATACAATTTATAAAAAAAAAATCTAGAAAATCTAATGACAGAGTTTAGGATCTATATATATATCTATAATCTATATATAGACTAACCTCAATGTTTCTGTACCATTTTTATCTCCTAGGGAATAAAATTTAGAAACAAATTTAGAAAAAAAAAAGAAAAGGGGATAAACTCCCCACTCAACCGTCAGATGAAAAATTCATCAAACAATTCTTTCTGAGGTTTTATTAAGGGGGAAATTATGTTACCAAATTCGCTTCATGGGAGGGGCTTCTGCCACTCGTCAGCGGGAAAGTAGTTGTAAAATAGGTGAATGAGCTCAAATTGCCAGCTTTAGCTTGCTTGTAGTCTCAATATGTATATATGTGTAGGTCAAATTGAGTAAAGAGCGTTTTTTAAAAATTCACCAGATTGTCCGACCTCCTCACTCACTTTCTTCCAAGAAAAATCTTTTTTATTCCCGTTTCCATAAAATTCCATAAAGTTAAGATTTTTCAACTCGCTTGAAACACTCAATGCGCGCCGCTTCATTTGCGCGTTTCGTGCCGCAGGATGACTATTCGCGTCTTTGCATTGACTTAACGTGTAAATCACTCGCACTTGTCACTTCATTCGCGTCCGGTGTGGACGCACCATTAATGATCGGGACTATTGCGTAACAGTCGGTGTTATGTTGGAATTGACCTATTTTTCGGTGGTCTTTTGCAAACACCACATTTATTTAAGAAGGAGGAAACAATGCTGTTTGAGACTCATGGTATGTCATGTCTTTCTACCGAACTGTTATTATTTAACTATGCCAAGGTAAACACAGTTTTCCATTCTATGGCACCTTTAAAACAATAAACACATACAGTGGTGTGGAAAGTGTTGGCCCCCTTCCTGATTTTATTTTTTTTATTTTTTTGCATGTGTCACACTTTGTTTCAGATCATCAAACAAATTAAAATTTTAATCAAAGATAACACAAGTAAACACAACATACAGTTTCTGGATGAAGTTTTTTATTATGAAGGGAAATCCAAACCCACATGGCCCTGTGTGAAAAAGTGTTTGCCCCCCAAACTTCCTGAATTTCTTTGGATCTCAAAGAAATTTTGAGATCCTTTTGTTCTACTTCACTCAGGCAGGATCCATTCAGCCGTTCTCCTGTTCTGGAAATATCACTTTTAGCATAGTGTAGCATAAATCATTGAATCCTATTAGACCAGTAGCATCGCGTTCAAAAATGACCAACGAGTTTCGATATTTGTCCTATTTAAAACTTGACTCTTCTGTAGTTGTATCGTGTATTAAGACCGGCGGAAATGTAAAGCTGCTTTTGAGAATTACATAAAGATTGGAAACTGGAAAAGTTGCTGTTTAAGTTTTTATAATAGCAATTTGCATATACTCCAGAATGTTATGAAGAGTGATCAGATGAATTGCATAGTCCTTCTTTGCCATGAAAATTAACTTAATCCCGAAAAAAACTTTCCACTGCATTGTTAAGAAAGCTTCAGGGTGTCCAAGAAAGTCCAGCAAGCGCCAGGATTGTCTCCTAAAGAGGATTCAGCTGCGGGATCGGAGTGCCAACAGTGCAGGAATGGCAGCAGGCAGGTGTGAGCGCATCTGCACGCACAGTGAGGCCAAGACTTTTGGAAGATGGCCTGGTGTCAAGAAGGGAAGCAAAGAAGCCACTTCTCTCCAAAAAAAACATCAGGGACAGATTGATCTTCTGCAAAAAGTATGGCGAATGGACTGCTGAGGACTGGGGCAAAGTCATATTCTCCGATGAAGCCTCTTTCCGATGGTTTGGGGCATCTGGAAAAAGGCTTGTCCGGAGAAGAAAAGGTGAGCGCTACCATCAGTCCTGTGTCATGCCAACAGTAAAGTATCCTGAGACATTCATGAGTGGGGTTGCTTCTCATCCAAGGGAGTGCGCTCACTCACAATTTTGCCCAAAAACACAGCCATGAATAAAGAATGGTACCAAAACACCCTCCAACAGCAACTTCTTCCAACAATCCAACAACAGTTTGGTGAAGAACAATGCATTTTCCAGCACGATGGAGCACCGTGCCATAAGGCAAAAGTGATAACTAAGTGGCTCGGGGATCAAAACGTTGACATTTTGGGTCCATGGCCTGGAAACTCCCCAGATCTTAAAACTTGTGGTCAATCCTCAAGAGGCGGGTGGACAAACAAAAACCCACTAATTCTGACAAACTCCAAGAAATGATTATGAAAGAATGGGTTGCTATCAGTCAGGATTTGGCCCAGAAGTTGATTGAGAGCATGAGAGCATAAATGTCATGTAATTGTCGATAAAAGCCTTTGAAACGTATGAAGAGCTTGTAATTATATTTCAGTACATCACAGAAACAACTGAAACAAAGATCTAAAAGCAGTTGAGCAGCAAACTTTGTGAAAACTAATATTTGTGTCATTCTCAAAACTTTTGGCCACGACTGTTGTAGGAATCTTGGGCGAACAACGTACAAAACAGAAATGGCCATATTCCAAAGAAACAAAAGGACCCTCTTTCTCAGTCACAAAATTGACACATGACCATCACATGATGATCACCAGACGCTAATTGTATGGACCGCTTTTGTCGAGATCTGCGTCTTACGCATCCAGAGAGAAGAAAACACTCTCTGTCTCAGAGCACCTAAGAAACAAACCTTCAGTCTTCTGAAATAAAGCTGGCATGGCACATGATGCGTCCAGCGTGACTCACATGGTTTTTCGGACTTCCTGTCCCCCTCTCCTCTGACATTCCAAAACACCCCGTCTCTCAATAGAGATACGTACACTGCAAAGACAAACTTTAAGAGACAATCAACTTATTAGTATTGCTATTAGAGCAACAGTATGTTCTCTTTTATATGCCTGCTGTGTTTTATGTGATGACTGGAGTTTAATCTATGCATTATATGCCTTTGGGAAAGGAAGTTATCAAATGTATTAGCATGCAAGCAATATGGCCTTATTTGATATGTAATGAATTGTCTGGATGAATGATCCACAGCAAAATGAACGAGGAAATGATATTGTGTATACTTTATGCATCGAAATAGTTATTGAAGTTAATAACAAAAATTGCAGAGAAATCCATATCCTAATAAGTTACGTACCAGAAGGAATTACAGGACGGAAAGGGGGTGGCGTGACCCGCCCCTTCAGCAATGCCATTGGATCCCAGCATCGTGGGACGTGCCCTAGCGGCCCGTTTAAAACTTCATGTTCCTAACAGAACTAGGCGAACTCAGCAAGAACTCAGCGAACTCAGAGCTCCCAGCTCTCGCCTCACGCCTTTCGCCTCTTGTGGTTTGAGTGCTTTTCCATCTGCGCTCTACCACTCGACCAAGCACGCGACGGTGCCATCAAAACTCTACAGAACAAACTGAAACTTCGTGACTGCCAAACTCTTCAAAGTCTCGCAACTCTGATACAGAAGAGCTCCGAACGCATCAACCTGCGTAACCAGGCAACCGAAAGATCGGCTCCAGCAACCCAATCCTCAACTTCGAAGGATCTCCCAAAGACTTCATCGACCAGCAACCAACCAGAACTTTCGCTCAGACGAGCCCCCGGAACCCCCGTTCCCGGCACTAATGCAAGTAACAAGATCTCTCTTTACTTCACTGAAACTGGTGCAAAATACTCCCTAAGTAGTTAAAAGCTAAGTCTCTGCTTTTGTGATTTTCTAAGGTTGCGATCTAAGAACTAGTTAAGATACTAGAACATTTGGGGTTCTCTTCAACTCAGTAATTTCTCATCCCCGGAACTGTATGAGTGTGAATGTGTGTGTGTGTGTGTGTGTGTGTGTGTGTGTGTGTGTGTGTGTGTGTGTGTGTGTGTGTGTTTAGTAGATTAGCGTTGTGTCTTAGAGTAGTTCAATAAATCATTGTTTCATTAAAAGAAGTGTCTTGACTTGTTCACAAAAGTTCTATCTGTGTTTAGATCAAGCTACCTCAGCTTTAAAATTTCCTAACGTAATATTTTGATTTATTTGTGATCTTGGCCAGGAACATAATATAAACCTTTTGAGTTAATACATTATGCTGAATTGACCACTTTGCTGGACGAATGGTTAAGAAGTGTAATCTATTAATTCTGAATCAATTTAATCAAGTTTCGAATCTTTCGATTCGATTCCTTATTTGAATCATTATAAATTTGAGCTAATTACTACATAATATGGTGGAGAATTATAAGGCAAACACATCTAACTATTTGAACATAAAACAAGTCATTCTGTATGTGTATTTTGTTCTATTTTATCCGGAAGAAATAGACAGAAGACAGAGAAACAGTTTATTGTGTACTGTATGCTTTATTGTGGCTGCCAGTCTGGAATGAATGAAAGCATAACTTTGAGTTGTTGCGTAAAGAATTTAAACTGCAGTAAAGATTTAGAAATTTTCCGCTGAGACGTAGGACAGGTGGAAAATAAGCGTGTTCCTTGTTTTTCCTCTCTGTAAAAAGGCCTTGCAGCTAGTGTTTTACCCTGCGTGTTCCAGAGTGAAAACTTAAGCTGACTCCCGGTTTAAGATCTTTAGGCTCGCGACCTAATGCTCTTTTACCAAGTATTCACTTAAAACTAACGTTAGTGAAGTTAAGACGTGGCGCTCAGCGCGAGCACCCACACGTTGCTTTATGGGAGAAATTTTGAGATCTTAAAATTGTGTGGCTGAGTCCACAGGTGCTGTTTAAACGGACTAGCACAAGAATTAAGGTCCGCCGAGACCGTGTGAAATATGTTGTATTAATCGCAGTAAAGCTGTGGATAAATGTGCCTCACTCTAACGAGTTGAGACAAGAATCTAAATAGTGCTTATTTGCTTTGCAATTAAGAAATGTCCTGTCATTTCATGCATTGTATTTAAGACTGCTGAACCACACGCTGGTGGTTGCCATAGAAACGCTGTGACCCGGAAATCCTAACATACCTTTTCCGGGGCAGAGTTTCGTTGTGCAGGCGCAGTCCGCCTGCTCATATTGTAAACAACAAGTGGTATAGCTAACCTAGCTAAAGCTAACGCGTGTGCATTGAAGCCTATGTAAAACCATTAGCCTTGAAAAATAGCAGTTAGCACGCAATCAGTTAGGGTGATCCATTGTGTTTGAACTCAGTGTGTGTAACGTTGTTTGGGTGACTCAATCACAAGCTTTGAACTTTAACGCTCATTCTGCAAACTTCTTTACTTAATATCTCTGTACACTATTCCTTGTATTTCTTCCCTCCTCCCATGTGACAGGAATATTGACAATTTTAAAGTTAAATCTCCATTTTGCATGCGATTGTAACAAACCATTAAAGCCCTATCATAAATCTCAAATTAAAACATTCTAATTTTTTCGATTTAAGGCTCTCTCCTGTTTGACTGTTTGCATTTGCCAGTTTAAACTGTTACAAGCTTTATAATCAAATACTATTTTCAAGCTGATTAATTTGATTACGTTGATCAATCTTAATAAATAATCACATCTCCTTGCCACACCGCAATTTCCGTGATTGATTTAACATTGATTATTTGTAATCAATTTTAATGAGGCATCATTAAAAAAAATTTGGTCACCAACTTTCATTGCCAAGTTGAAATTTTATGTTAATTTTTTTTTTTATTTAAAATTTTAATCTCTAATTTTAATTTTTGATTTAAATTTTTTATTTAAATTTTAAGTTTAATCATAATCACATCTCCCCTTTTCAGACGGCAATGATACACGTTGAATAGAGAAATGATAATTTCCTTGACCAATTTTTTAATGAAATCTTCTAAATTATAACCAGGAACAATCATTACTGATTTGAAAATGACTCCTTTTTACAATCAATAGTTGTTCCTTTTCCCATACCTCAATGGTTTGCGCTGATTCATTTGATTACAACTGCTGACTAAAACTTTAACAAAGCGTTACAGTTTGAGTTCTGCCACAATCATTACTGAATTGAAACATCAATTTTAATTTGCAAACCAAGGCTTTAATTGTCCTATCAAGTCTTGTCATATTCCCTGACTTGGGAGCGAAACCTCATATCCTATTGGCTGTCTCTCTCCTCACTCTCTCTCTTTTCCCTAGCTGTCCTCCTCTTGATTTGACTACTGCTGCTATTTCCTCGATTGTGCCTGTGAGAATCATAAAAGCAGAGAATTTTGGTTGTTTAAAAGACATTTAATCAATGTTCATACCACTTGAAAACGCCAATTAAACTTGTGTCTAACTCTCACTTTCCCCTCTCATCGTGGAACCCCACAGCCAAGGTCCCAACGAATCCAGCGAGGACTGATAGGCGCCAGTCGTGAACCCGTTTCCAGAAACGCTCTGTTTGGTGTACAGTGTCAATCCTACCAGCCACAAAGCCAATACTGTCATTGTTATTGTATATTCCCTCATCCCGGAGGAGATTATAATAACAATTATAGTCCTGGCGTATTGAAATTCCCATTTCTGAGCACCGTATCTAGAAGCATACATCAAGTTGAAACAAACATAAAAAAACTTGACTGTACTCATTCTGCGGCCAGAAAGGTGTATTTCACTTTCCCTCTCTCTCTTTCTACCTTCTTCCCAAAGTGTTCCTTTTGTTGTTGTCTCTTTTCTCTCTTCTCTTTAGAAAAAGGGGGAAGCAGCCGACGACTACACCGTTCTTTGCTGTGGGTGTTTGTTCCTCTTTCCTCTCTCTATTCTAGCTACAACACCCGTGGGTACCCCCTCGCCTCCTCCATAGCGACGCTAGCTGGAGGCGTGCACACCAGTGAACCACCTGCGGGGAGAACCACGCTCACCTCGACACAACACACCCAAAACCCACTTACACCTGACACCACCACACTCACACCACTGTTTTGGTTTTGTTTGTTTGTTTTGTTTGTTTGTTCTTCTTTCTACAGGTCTGTGTCAGTCAGTGGTCTGGTCCTTCCTCACGGCATCAAAACATGCCTCGCCCAACAGACCCCGTTGGTCACTGGGAGGACTTGGAAATCTGGCTAAGCGCCGTGATGGACAGCCTCTTACCCCAAAGCCGCCGAAGCTGTCAAACACCAGACACAAGACCAACTGGACAACAACATAACAGGCATCATGAAACATGATCCAGGTCAGAGCTACGGACACAAAGAGCTAGCAAAGATCACTGGCTCCCTGAGTCACACCCTCGTCGCCTCCCTCAAACGGAGCGACAGACAAGCCGCCTATCTCCAGCAGGAGCTGAAACGCGCACAGCGACGCATCGAGCAGCTAGAGCTGGAGGCTCAAGATCGACGGGAAGGGTCCAACGAGACGGATCCCAGAGCAACTGAGGAGATCGCTAGACTACAAGAAACTCTAGCTAACAACACACAAGAAATGGAGCAAGCAAAGTCAGCCCGCGCCGAACTCAGCGACGAGCTACAGTACGCCGAGCAGCTACTGGAAAAGGCAAGGCTGGACTTCAGAGACAAGAACAGCAGAATTAAAGCCCTCGAAACACATCTGAACGAGGCAAGAACTGAGATAAGTTACCTCACTCAACAACTTGATGACATGAAAGAGGAATTTGACAGTGTCAAAAATGAACTCAGACATGCTTATGAACTGCGCCCTGAGCCAACCAGGACGCGACGGGCCCCGGCCTCACCCCTGCTAAGAAGGCCCGGGTCCCCTGTTCCTGGAATGTCACGTGAGCAAAAGGGGGAGGGAGCAACTTTGAAACCCTCACCAGCTCCCTCTGAAGAAACCTACCTCACACCCAAGCTACGAGAACTCCCCAAGGCCAGCCATAACCCATCACATGGCATGAACCTCAAAGACCTTGACAAGCTGGCCCGAAACATCAGCAAATTCACCCCGAGTGTGCCAGATGGTCAAGACGTCCACTCTTACTTGAATGATGTCGATTTTCACTTAGAAATGAGACCCCACGTTACTGACAAAGACAGACTTTATCTGCTGCGAACGACATCCAGCTTTGAGGTCCAGAGCTTCCTGGACCGACAGCCTTCTCACACAAAGAATGACTACCAATCGCTCCGCCAAGCCCTCATCAAAGAATTTGCAGTCCCAGAATCAGAGCAAGGACTGGTGGCCGCCCTGGAGACAAAACAGGGTCGTCATGAATCCTCCCAGGCATACTATAGCCGGCTTAGAGAAGCATACTTCGGAGCTCGCAACGAACCTGACATGGAGCAGGACATGAACTTTAAGACTCTCTTTCTGAGAAATCTCCATCCTGCGGTAAGCCACCACCTTGGCGTCCTTGCATGCCCACAAACAATGACGTCTCAACAGCTGCGAGACCTGGCGCACAAAGCCTACGGCAAGCAAAAGATGGCATCAGAAAAGGGCACCAAGTCTACTGCAGTTCTTGATTTTAACACACAATGTCAAGAAATGACCCTAGAGGGCGCCCAACACCAAGAAAGCTTCAAGCCACCTCCTAGAGAATGGAGACCATCCTCGTTCAACAGAGAGCGTGACTTTCACTCTGGCGCCCGACCTACACAAAGAAACGACCGCTGGGATGGACCACGCGGACGACAACACTCACCTGAACGCTACTGGGAAAAATCCTGGTACCATCCAAGACCTCGTGAGAATCGATGGGAGAGATCATGGAGTCAGCCAACCTCATCAGGAAGCTCAAGAAATGGATTGTGGGAATCTAATGCAACCATTCCAACAAATCGACGAAAGAACTTACAAAGATCCCACACTGATCAAGCTCAAGCTGAATCTACACATGAAGAAGAGACATTGCCGTGTTTTGATTCACAAGAACTGATGAAAATGATGATGCAAGAGTTCTTCAAACGCAAAAAGAAGGATCGGAAGTGGGAAAAGAAAGAGAAACCCACTGCGGCCTGACTAGCGGCCAGACAAGAAGGCAACGACCACCTGGTCCAACAAACCACACAGAACAGCACCTCTTCTCCTTACCCCAAAAACACTGTAACTGTCATAACTTCAGATGGACAAGAATGCTTCTTTAAACATCCAGAGCAAGAGACAGAAACTGACTCAACACATGACACGTCAGATCACAGAAGATTCCAACTAACACCTCCGAAGAACACAGAATCAGTCCTGAACTCTTACCTATCTCATCTCAAACGCCAGTCCCTCCACTCCTAGGCGATCTCACCGAGAAAGGTACAACGAGAAAGTTTTACCTCCCCATCACCATCGAAGGTCATGTCAAAGTGGAAGCCCTTCTAGACACAGGAGCCGACATCACTCTAATGTCAACTGAACCGCTTGAGAAAATTCAAAGAACTATAACTGATGGAACTTTCAAACTCCAAAGGTGCGAACTGAACCTGCAAGCATACTCAAACATGGGCCTACAGCTGAAACATGTGGCCCCAATTCACCTAACAGTGGGACCGATGAATCTCATCCACCCAGTCTACATCTCACCTCTAAACAACTATCCGCTCCTCATAGGAGAAGATCTGCTAAATCGCTTCAAACCCTTGATAGACTTTAAGCACCTGAAGTTGTGGACGCAAGTCCGTGAGCCATTGCCCTTCCAGTCAGTAGTCTCCAATGAGTCGCAGTGTCAAGCCACAGACGTTGCCTTCAATTTGCTTAGTGACGATGCAGTGTCAAAGTCAAGGCCAAGCTCAAGTTCAACGCCAAGCAGCAAAGAACAAGGCCCTTCCCTCTGCTCACTGCAAGCGTGGGACTCAGACTCAGGTCCCCCTCAACTCAGAACTGCCATAAATGTCCAAGACACTTTAGTATCTGTGGCAGTGCTAGCCCCTGGGCAGGGAAACTTAGCCGGCAGCCTGAATCTCTTCAAAGCAACGAAGCACAGAAACAAAAGCCTACCAAAGGACACCAGACTCAAGAAAGCAGATCACCAAGGACTATACCAAAAATTCTACATGAGTACAGGGACTCTTTTGCAAAGGACGTCCCGGACTGTGGGCCAATGAAACTGATGCCCACAGCTTAAGTCCATGACTGCCCAGACAATCACCAGGGCAATCTGAAAGCGGGCGTGGTCCGGCTCAACAGCGACCCTTGCCCGTCATAACCATTCAATACATTTCATGCCCTCCCACCCATCCCTATGGCTACAGCTCTTACCCGCCACCGACATAACATTGGCATGACAACACCCCTCCTCCTCCCACATCAGCAGACCTACCCATTTCTGCTCACATCTTCGAACTTTACTCTCCTACGACATCTACACTCGACTAATCCACTTCTTCAGACCTCCACACCCTCCAATCCATTAAGAACATGCTGCATCTGCTAAATGGTGCCCTCACATATGTCTCTGAGCCCCTAACTGCGCCAAAGCTTGTAGTCCCTCAGAGCCAAAGGGGGATGAGGCTTAGGCATGCATACGATGCACCATGCGCAGTGCACTGTGGTGCCAAAACCACCTACAACCCATTCAAACAGGTGGCACAGAAGCCTGGCATACAACAAGATGTGGCAGATTACATACAAGGATGCCTGATGTGTTGCCAGCTTCAACCAAGAAACCCAAGCCACCGAGCACAACTCAAAATTGAAAGAAATGATGCAAGAAATATAGAGACATTTGGACGTAAAGCCCCATACTAGCCATCTCCTTACCCCACTGAAAGGAATCCCACAAGCTCTCGCCTGTTGACCACCAAACCAAAATCGGGCAAAAGCGCAGTGAGGCAGTTCCTCAATAGGTTCACCAAAAGCAGATAAAGAGACATTGGGGTTCCAACTAACAGCAAAAGGGCCAAACCCACTGACACAGACCGACAATTCTTTTCCATGCCTCACACTAACATGATTTCTATCCTTCTAGGTAAACACACAGCTAACCTCCCAAACACAACACGAATCACCTAAACATTCTCCTCCACCGCACTGCTAGGACAAACCTCCGCCCAGCAGAGAGGAGCTGCTCCACACATGTGACACTTACCCTTACTGTCTAACCTCAGTCAGTGTCATTGTGTCTCTTTGTGTTTTCCTTTTTCTCCCCTTCTCTATGTGTCTCTTCCTTCTAGCCCTAATCAGAAACTGACCTAACTTTTCTTTTAAGTCTAGGCCCCCTGAAGATGGGATTGACTCAGTACACCAAATTAGTTGCAAATCACTACCAGAAATTTCGTTAACGATTTGAGCAACCCCGCCAAACCATGATCTTCGTGGCTAACTGTCCCGTTGTCATTTTCTATCTCCAGGTAGATGTTATGATTCGCCGGCCTGTTTCTCTGCGTAATCAGGATTACCAATAGCCAACCGCAAAGTCTACCTCTAAAGGTGTATGGCCGATTCGACCCTATGATGTTTTCCAGAACAAACTACACCCTATCAGCCCCCAAAAGTCTTGGGCCGACACCCGTCAGACACGGGAAGCCCTTGCCCACATGCAGGCAGATGTGAACCACATGCTGCGCTAATTACAGAAAATGATCGTAACCCAGGCTGAATTAAGCGGGTACCACCGGCGTCCCAAACGATTATTGGGCGCTCTGCTGGGGCTGGTGCGGCTGTAGGCACTCTGTTTAACATTCTAAACCTAGCCACCTTAAAACGACATGTGAACAAACTCCAAGCTGAATTACGATTTAGCAACGTCATAAATCTTAACGAACGGTTCAGTCATACCAAAAAGGTTACGCTCAAACGCAACGCCTAGTTACTCCCATGGCCCATGCGCTACGAGAAAGAGACTCCTTAATGGATAGCCCGCCTTGAATACGATCCCATGCACTGTCTGACGTAGCACCTTATCGAGCACACGTCTACACCACCTCGTTGAACTCCCGATACTCCGGTCAATCAAGACCGCCAAATTAACAATAATTCTAACTGATGCGGCTCTACGTTATTGCAAGTGCCTCTAACTGAACCAGGCCAAATAACTAAATCCCTGCACCAGACTTCAGCTAGTGATGGAGATGTTGTTTGTGTCTTGTGTGTGCCTTGTTCTCTCTCTCTGCCTCTTGTTCCAGTGCCTGCCGATGTTCACACCAGAAACATCGCCAGCCAAAAGGGGGATGTGTAGGAATCTTGGGCGAACAACGTACAAAACAGAAATGGCCATATTCCAAAGAAACAAAAGGACCCTCTTTCTCAGTCACAAAATTGACACATGACCATCACATGATGATCACCAGACGCTAATTGTATGGACCGCTTTTGTCGAGATCTGCGTCTTACGCATCCAGAGAGAAGAAAACGCTCTCTGTCTCAGAGCACCTAAGAAACAAACCTTCAGTCTTCTGAAATAAAGCTGGCATGGCACATGATGCGTCCAGCGTGACTCACATGGTTTTTCGGACTTCCTGTCCCCCTCTCCTCTGACATTCCAAAACACCCCGTCTCTCAATAGAGATACGTACACTGCAAAGACAAACTTTAAGAGACAATCAACTTATTAGTATTGCTATTAGAGCAACAGTATGTTCTCTTTTATATGCCTGCTGTGTTTTATGTGATGATTGGAGTTTAATCTATGCATTATATGCCTTTGGGAAAGGAAGTTATCAAATGTATTAGCATGCAAGCAATATGGCCTTATTTGATATGTAATGAATTATCTGGATGAATGATCCACAGCAAAATGAACGAGGAAATGATATTGTGTATACTTTATGCATCGAAATAGTTATTGAAGTTGATAACAAAAATTGCAAAGAAATCCATATCCTAATAAGTTACGTACCAGAAGGAATTACAGGACGGAAAAGGGGTAGCGTGACCCGCCCCTTCAGCAATGCCATTGGATCCCAGCATCGTGGGACGTGCCCTAGCAGCCCGTTTAAAACTTCATGTTCCTAACAGAACTAGGCGAACTCAGCAAGCACTCAGCGAACTCAGAGCTCCCAGCTCTCGCCTCACGCCTTTCGCCTCTTGTGGTTTGAGTGCTTTTCCATCTGCGCTCGACCACTCGACCAAGCACGCGACGGTGCCATCAAAACTCTACAGAACAAACTGAAACTTCGTGACTGCCAAACTCTTCAAAGTCTCGCAACTCTGATACAGAAGAGCTCCGAACGCATCAACCTGCGTAACCAGGCAACCGAAAGATCGGCTCCAGCAACCCAATCCTCAACTTCGAAGGATCTCCCAAAGACTTCATCGACCAGCAACCAACCAGAACTTTCGCTCAGACGATTTAATGTTTGATGTAATGTTGAAGGACCTGCAGTGAAGGATGGCAATGCCAATTTTATTTATATAGCACCATTAATTACAACTCAGGGAAAGCCAAAAACACATTTGTTAAAAAAATCGAACAAGAAATTATAACATAGCAATAAAAGTATGATAGAAAAGCATTAGTACAGATTGTAAGCCTTATCAAACAAATTAGTTTTTAGGCTAGACTAGCAGATGCAGAGGAAGCAAGTCTGATAGTGATGGGTAAGTCATTCTAGAGTCTGGGGCCAACTATGCTTATACTTTAACCTAGGAATAACCAACAGTCTTTGGTTGAATGACTGAAGTTATTTAGAGATAACCATTAGGTGGCATTTGTTTCATTAGGTGGTTTGAACCAAAACTTTCAGACTATACATTTATTAAAGTAAATAAGGGGATCATAAGAGAATTGTATACTGTCACAAGGAGGGTCAGAGACGTTCGGATCCATTTGCAGCATTTATTTAGAATCGTCAACAGGCCAGAATAATCACCAGAAAACAGGAACAACGTAGGTAATCCAGGAAACAGTTCGATAGACAGGGAATGGTCGCAATGGCAGGAAGCAGGAATCGTCAACGGGGTACACAGTCCAGAGTCATACACAGATAATCCAACACAGAGATAAACGCTTAGAATTATGACCATATGGAACGATAAGACTTCGCAAAGAAGTGTGTGTGTCTGTGGCTTAAATGCATGTGGGTAAATGTGAAACAGGTGAGAGCAGCAATCAGTTCAGTGGGAAACAAGGAGCAGCTGAGTGCAGTGATTGGTGCAGTGGCTTATGGGGATTGCAGTCCAGAATGTGTGTGCAAGAGTTCATGATGAGAAGACAGACCAGATACATGACAGTATAAGGTGTGACACATTTACTATTTCAGAACAAAATTGTGCAGGCAAATATGTGCCAAAACACCATTAACGAAATATGGGAACAATGACAAAAACATCCAAAACTATTCTTCCAGCAAGCAAAAAACTGTTAGCACTGTGAGCATAAAGAGAGGATAACTGTTTAGGGGAGGAAGCAAAGTTGAAACCATAGCAGATAGCCGGGAGGGTGAGAGTGAACGTAGGTTATGTCGAAAAGTGACATGTGGTGGGGTATGTGATGTGTCAGGAATCATGTTGAGGTTAAGAGTGAGGAGGAAGTGATCTGAGATGTACAGTGGAGTAACCAGCACATGATCAGTGGAGCAGTGCCGTGTGTAAATAAGGTCCAGTTGGTTGCTGATTTGTGAGTAGCTGTAGTTAACACTCTCTTGAGACCAAAAGAGGCAAGCAGAGTGTGGAAGTCTGCAGTCTGAGGTTCATCAAGGTGGATGTTGAAGTCTCAAAGTACAACTAAAGGAGTACCATCCTCAGAAAAGAGAGCAACACATCTAATTCTTCCACAAAGTTACCTAGTTATCCTGGAGAACGATAAACAACTGCGAAATTGATTTTTAGAGGGTAGCTAATAGTAACTGAATGTGATTCAAAGGAGCTGTTGATACTCACAGATGATAAAGGATTACATTTCTAATTATTAGAGAGGAGGAGACCAGTACCTCCACCTCATCCTGTCAAACGGGGGGTGGAGAGGGGGAAAAATTACTGGAGAGGGCTGCAGGAGTAGCTGTGTCATCAGGTTTGATCCAGGTCTCTGTCAGGTCTCTGTCATGAGGTTTAGCCTTTAATGACTAGTAATGGAAGTAATGAAATCAGCTTTGTTGACAGAAGACTGACAATTCCAGAGACCAAAAGAAAAATAAAGTAATGTATTATCAGACAGGCAAAGTGCGCAGGTTGTTAGGATTGCGCTGTCTACAGTGTGTGATGTGTGGTTTACGAGTGGTAGTAGTATGTGAAAACACATAGTAAGAACTTGTTATAAAAACTAAAACAGAAGTCAAACTAGTAGGAAGGAGGATAAATAAAAAGCCATACTTGTATCCTTTGCCTGTGTCATTGCCCGGTGGAGGCGCAAGGTAGAGTCAATGGTCTTTACACCCTTCGGTCTTCTCACAACAGCTGCCATTTTTATACCCATCTAACAAACAACTAATTTAATTCAGCTTAACATTTTCCTGTTTATCACAACAAATGGCCAAGAAAGCGCAGACACTAACAAGATACGTGATACAGTACGAGAACAAATGTGATTTCAGCAAGTCTCAATTTTTGCTTCATTAGAAACAAAAACATTGTAAAAACCTGTCTATATGCCCACCACGATTTTACTCATGCTCTGAAAGGGCTAGTTCCCCCCAAAACCATTTTTCCATCATTCCATCACTCACATACTTTCAAACCAAACCATATTTTCACTATCTTTCATCTGCAGAACACAAAAGATGATATGCTGAACACAAAAGATGATATGCATGATATGCTATAACTATGAATTACCTCAATACAAATTTGGTCATCCTCATCCCTCTTCTGTCTATCTTGGTCCTCCTTTTCCCTCTTCTCCCTGGTGAAAAAAAAAAAGCTAAAACCAGCCTAGGCTGGTTGGCTGGTTTTAGCTGGTCAGCCGTCGATTTAAGAGGGGTTTTGGCCACTTTCCTAGCCTGGCCAGACTGGTTTTAGCTGGTTTTTTTTTCAGCAGGGCTATCCATCTTGATCCTCCTCGTCCCTCTTCTGTCCATCTTGCTGTGAAATTTTCATCTGCAATCAATAATTTTTAAAGATAACTCGAAGAAACATAAACAGTCATTAAAAAAAACATTTCAGAGTATTCAAGTTCTCTTCATCACAAGTGTTGCATGAATCTTTTTTTTATTTTATTCTTGTACATGGTTTATTTCCATGCATCTTGAGAAGTGGTAAAGTTGCACCAGATCCCATCTCATTAGTGAAAACAACTACAACACCTAGATCAGAGGCAGAGATATTTACTCCTAATTACCACTAACAACTCCTTTACTACTGATTTAATACTGTACCTTTTCTACTGCTTTTTACGTCTGCGAGCCACCGCTTGATTTGCATTTTTGTCAGAATATGCAGAATATTTTGTCACCTATAAACAATGCCCTAAATATGTACATCAGGGGTCGCAACAACCAAGTTACCAAATGGACTCTGCAAGTGCAATACTGACTTTCTGGTCATCTAATCATTGTCCAACAAAGAAATATGTAGACTGTAATGTAAAATCTGTAAAAGTAAGGCACAATGTACTGTATTAAAATAAAGTGTTTTACCTGTATTTTGAATTATGTGCTTCAGTGTGTACATAAAAAAATGCAAAAATGGCAATTAAAAAGTAAATGAATGCCTTCAATTGCATGACTTTCCCTGATTTTCACTCACCAACAGTTTTGTGAAAAGAAAAAATTGGCAAATTGTTTCTCATCAAAGATGAGATCTGAGAAATGTGTCGATGTGTCACTGATGCCTGTGCAATATTTGGCATGCTAAATGCCTGGAGTTGTCAGCAACTCAGTCTAATGGTATTTCCTGTATCAGTTCTTCTAGAGGTCGCATTTTCAAAACAATAGAGGCGAAGCTTGATGACACAATGACAGAGCATGGAACCATAGGGTATGTTGTTTTCACACATTACCTCATCCGTGAGCATTATTTATTACTTTTTTTATTACCTTACCAGTACATTTAATAACAGTATTTTATGTCATCGTTATGAACTAACCGCAAAGAACATGAAATTTGGTTCAATATTAGCCTTTTACTGATATGTGACTATTTGTCATGATTTGGCAGGTTAATGATGTGCATTTTTACGTGTGTAAAACCCACCATATTTGCAAGCATGGCTAAATGTTTTTTTTTTTTGCAATTTTTGTTACATTACCACAGGTATGCTCACCAGACTTGATAAAAACTAGGGATGCACCTAATTTTCAGCTACCAAAAATTATCGTCCGAAAGTGCAGTGAAGTGGATATCACCGGATATTCCACTAGATTTGAAACTAGTGTTATTATCATGTCACACTTCACACTTCTCTATTAAGTTTCGTATGTGTGTGAAGATGCTGCAAGCATTGGCCCATCACAAATTCATAAATTAATCAGGGATGTGATTTTTTCCAGATTTTGGATTTTTCGACCTGAAAATTTGACCTATGTCACGTATTTGCGACCGTTCTCAAATGGCAGATGGCGAAGTATGATTGGTCAGATCACCTGTCACTCACCTGTCAATCAAGCTCCCTGCTGCGCAGTGTTAGTTACCTCAGTCGCTCTCGCGCTACAGTGGTATTGTGACAACAACATCGCCGGATCGGATGATCTGGGTATGTATTATTGCTTGTGTCTATATATAACCTATAAGTTACTAATTTGACTTTGTTGTCGATTGATTAGATGATCGATTTTGAGTGATTTTCCACTATGGCAGGATGTTTAAGCTGCATTAACATTAACTTTCTTGTATTTGCTAGCTATTAGAGATGCTCATTTCGGTTAATTTTCCCAACCGACAACCACAAATCATTATCTGATTATTAACCGTTAACTGATAAGATGGTAAGTTAACATTTTTCAATAAGGTTCATTTAGCGCTGCCGCTCCCACCACGCGCATCACGCACTGTGTGTAGGGTACCGAGTGCTGAGGGGGCACCAAAAAATAGTCTAATGAAAAATAACTAATTATATTTTAATTATTATATTAAATATACGTCTTAGTATATTTTCCTGCTTTTTTGTCCTTAGCCAATCACTTGCCTGATTAATGTTCAGAAGTGAAGTAAACTTCAACAGATTTCCTTTGCTCAGGAAGTATTTGGGATTTCAGAAACGCCATGCCGATATTTATTCTAGTTTTATTTCTGTTTGTCCCAATGCCTTCTTGCCTCAGTTGGTGTTTGTCTACGTTTTTTGGGATTTTCCATACTTTGCGAAGTGTAATCATGATTTATAATAACTTGAATATAATTACCACTTCCGCATTTGTCCACGTGTGTTGCTATAGTATTCATAAGCAGAAACAGTTTAGCAAACTAGCCAGAAAACTTTAAGAAAATGTTATTAAAATGCATAAAGAAATAAATTGTTACGGGTCCGCTTAGGTGGGCTCGAACCTGGGTCTCTGGTATTGATGTGAGGAGTGTTACTCCGTGAGCTAACTCTCCGGCAATGGAACCCAATGACAGAAGAACCAGGAAACAGGTGTTGTTTCAAAAGTAAAAATAATCTTTACTGATGCAGTCTTTACAAAAACAACAGGGAAAGCTGAGCTTTCACAGAACAGGAAAAATAAAACTGACACGAGGGTCAAAAACAAAACTAAAACTGTATGCAAACTTGACAAAAGAACTGGGCAAGCCGAGCTTCCACAAAACAAAAGAAAACATAGACTTAAGTATCAAAAACAGAATAACAAGGTCCAACCTTAACTCGGGAACAAATGACTGCAGAACTGAAGGCTCAAGACTGAACACAAAGACATGGATCAAGCACTCTAATACATGGCAATACACAGGTGAAGGGAATAAGCACTAATTGGAGAATGATAACAGTATCTTTTGGGGAGAAGGTGCCATCTAGTGGCCAGGAGAATACTGGGTCAGTGATCCCATAGAGAGTGCCCTCTGCCTCTCTGGAGAGGAATTGCAGACCAAGAAAAAGGATCTTTACAGTAGCCCCCCTACTAGGAACGTCTCCTGACGTTCTCTTGGATGCTTCTCTGAAAGTCTGAGATAAGGGTTGGGTCGAGGATATTACGAGCAGGAACCCAAGACCGCTCCTCAGGTCCGAAACCTTCCCAATTCACAAGGTATTGAACTCTCCCGCGGACACGACGGGAGTCCAGCAATCTGCGGACTGTGTATGCGGGCTGGCTCCCAATGAGGCGAGGTACAGGAGCAGGCTTGCTGGCTGGGGAGAGAGTAGAGCAAAGAACAGGTTTTAAGCGGGAAACATGGAATGTGGGGTGGACCTTCATGGAAGCAGGCAACTGAAGTCGATAGGAGACTGGGTTGATCTTCTTGAGAATCTTAAAAGGACCAATATAACGTTGGGCAAGCTTGTGAGACTCCACTCGCAAAGGAAGGTCTCTGGTTGAGAGCCATACTCTCTGCCCCAGGTGAAGCAAGGGTCCTACTCTTCGTCGACGGTTAGCCTGTCTCTGTTGCTGCCGCATAGCTCTAACAAGGGCAGCCCGTGCTTTATGCCACGAGCGACGACACCGCCTGACCATCTGGGTGGCTGCAGGAACATCAATCTCTGACTCCTGTCCAGGAAATAGAGGGGGGGGGAAACCATACAGACACTCGAATGGAGACATGTTTATAGAGGAGTGATGCAGGGTGTTATGTGCAAACTCAGCCCAAAGTAGATGAGAACTCCACGTAGACTGATTGTCAGCAACCAGGCACCTAAGAGTCTTTTCAATATCCTGGTTGACCCTTTCTGTCTGGCCATTGGACTGGGGGTGGAAGCCAGATGACATGCTGATGGAAGAGCCGATGATCCGTCCAAACGCTTGCCAGAACCGTGAGGTAAATTGTGGTCCTCTGTCGGAGACTATATCCTGGGGAAACCCGTGAAGTCTGAACACCTGCTTCATAAGCAGTTCAGCAGTCTGGCTAGCTGAGGGGAGTCTAGGCAGAGGTAAGAGATGACACCACTTAGAAAATCTGTCGACGACAACTAAGATGACAGCGTTACCTTGAGATTGGGGTAGCCCGGTCACAAAATCCAAGGAGATATGCGACCAGGGGCGTCTTGGGATGGGCAGAGGGTGTAGTTGCCCCTGAGGGGGGGTCCTAGGTTCCTTGTTCTTGGCACAGGTAGAACAGGCAGCAACAAAAGTTCGTACATCCCTTTGCATTTTAGGCCACCAGAACTTCCTCTGAATGAGTCTGTAGGTCTTAGTGGTCCCTGGATGCCCAGAGGGAAGGGAAGCATGCGCCCACTGCAGAACCTTAGAGCGAAGAGGTTTAGGGACAAAGAGACATCCCGGTGGGCCGTTACCTGGATCTGGTTGATGTCTTTGCGCTCTCTTAACTGAGATCTCCAGGTTCCACTGGATAGGGGCTACAACTCTAGATGCAGGGACGATAGGCTCAGGGCAAGGTTCCTCCTCCCGTGGCTCGAACTGCCTTGAGAGTGCATCTGGCTTTTGATTCTTAGAACCTGGATGATAAGAGACCACAAAGTTAAATCGATTAAAAAAGAGAGCCCAGCGGGCTTGTCTGGCATTTAACCTCTTAGCCTCCTGGATGTAGGTGAGGTTCTTGTGGTCAGTCCAAATAAGAAATGGGTGTCTGGCCCCCTCTAACCAGTGTCTCCATTCCTTTAGCGCCATCTTGATGGCCAGTAGCTCCCTGTTCCCAATGTCGTAATTTCTCTGTGTTGGGGTGAGCTGATGAGAAAAGAAAGCACAGGGATGGAGCTTCTTATCGTGTTTACCTCTTTGGGACAAAACCGTTCCAACCCCAACATCTGAGGCATCTACCTCTAGTACAAAGGGCAAATCTGGATTAGGGAGGGTCAGGATTGGGGCAGACGTGAAGAGCCGCTTAAGTTTCTTGAAGGCCTGCTCAGCTCTATCTGTCCACAAAAAAGGCTTAGCAGACTTCTTGGTTAGTGCAGACAGAGGTTCAGCCACAGCACTGAAGTTTCTAATGAACCTTCTGTAAAAATTGGAAAAGCCCAAAAAGTGCTGTACCTGCTTTACAGTTGTGGGCTGGGGCCAATTCAGAACGGCTCGAATCTTCCCCTGTTCCATCTGGAGACTGCCTCTGGAGACCCGAAATCCAAGAAAGGAAACTTCAGGGACATGGAACTCACTCTTCTCCAGTTTTACAAACAGCCTGTTCTTAAGGAGCTGGGTTAGCACCTGCCGGACCTGCGAAACATGCTCATGATAGGTGCGGGAGAAAATAAGAATGTCGTCCAGGTAAACGAACACAAAAATGTTGAGCATCTCTCTGAGGACATCATTAATTAGTGCTTGGAAAGTGGCCGGGGCATTGGCCAGGCCAAAGGGCATTACCTGATATTCGTAGTGGCCAGTCGGGGTATTGAAAGCCATTTTCCACTCATCCCCCTCCCTGATTCTGACTAGGTGGTAGGCATTACGGAGATCAAGCTTAGTAAAAATGGTAGCTTCTTGGAGAATCTCAAATGCTGTGGACATGAGGGGGAGAGGGTAACGGTAGTGATGTGACATTTGACACCGAAGCTTCGAAGCTTGTATCAAAAAAGCGAAACATCTCACAGTGAAGCACTGTACCGGAGCTTGATTCGTTTTGTCCATAACCACGTGACCTGTGACGTCCGAAGCTTCGTTTTCGCGCACAACCACGTGACTGCTTCATATTCTGATTCAAATAACGTGAACCCCTTGTGCAAGTATCAAGTGTCATACACTTTTTGTCAAGAATAAATCATAATACGAATAAATGTGTACATGTGTAGTTTTGTGCATATCCATTTTGTAGTTATCCTTGCTTCACAAGCACTTCTAATTAATACTAATATTAGTCAAAATTATTCTTAATTTACTTTGGACATATATGCCTACATGAACCATGCTTATACTTGTATAATTTTATTAAAATGTTTATTTACAGATCAATTCGAGTAAAATTACTGTTTTTCTGACACAGCACAAATTGATGTGTTTGATGAAACTGTTAAAATCGCTTTAAGATCTGTGACGCGAAAGCAACTTTTTCCACCTTTGTCCACAAGATGTCATTAGTGTGCAACATGTTGAAAAGCTTCGAGTAACGAACCTTTTTATGATACAGTTGATGGGAAAGCCTCGGTGCTTCGAAAAGCTTCATTTTCCCATCACTAGGTAACGGTTCTTGATGGTTATCCTATTCAATCCCCTGTAGTCAATGCAAGGGCGAAGTCCTCCATCTTTCTTTCCCACAAAGAAAAATCCCGCCCCTGCCGGTGAGGTGGATGAACGAATGAACCCATTGTCCAAGGATTCCTGGATGTATCTGTCCATCGCTAACCTTTCAGGACCAGAGAGGGAATACAGTCTTCCTCGAGGTGGACACATTCCAGGGATCAAGTTAATGGCACAGTCGTAGGGTCTATGGGGTGGTAGTGTGGCTGCTTGGGTCTTGCTAAAAACCTCTCTGAGATCCCAGTATTCATGGGGAATGTCAGATAAATTGGGACTGTAGGAAGGAAGTGTGGTAGCAACAGGTTTCATTCTTGAAGCAGCCATAATTTTGGATGAGCAGGTCTCGAGATTGGATGCTGGTAGTTCCTTAGAGTCTCTGGACGAGAATCTAGAAGGTGTCATTGACACTGAGGATGATTGGCAGTGGGGACCATCTAAGATCTGGCATCCTGTTCCCCACCCCCTAACAGCACCTTGAGTCCAGTCGATGAGGGGATTGTGCTTAGCTAACCAGGAATAACCAAGAATAAGTGGGAGTTTAGGAGAATGGATTAAGAAGAACTGTATGCATTCAGTGTGTTCCCCCATCCATAGCTGTAGTGGTGGAGTGCAGTGGCTAACCTCCCCAGAACCAAGAGGACTGCCGTCCACTGCCATGATGTTCAGAGGTTTCTGAAGGGAAGTTGGGTGAATGGAGAGTCCCGTGGCCATATTATAGTCCATAAAACTCTCTGCGGCTCCGGAGTCCACAAAGGTACACACCTGATGGTGCTGACTGCCATGAACGATGGTAGCTTGAACAGTCAATCCTGAAGTCATAGCGCAGGGGACAACCTCTACTCTCGCCCTGGTCCCCCTCTTCCTGGGCGAGAGTTTGCTTTTCCCGACAACTCAGGACAGGTAGCGCGGAAGTGTCCTGGCTTACCACAATAGAGGCAACATTTGTCCTTTATCCGTCGATTGCGCTCCCCTTGAGAGATCCGTGTGCCACCCAGTTGCATGGGTTCCTCTGGAGCATTAAGAGGTGAAACTAGCTCGAAGGTATTGACAGATTCAGCATTTGAAGCCTCCCGCCTCCTCTCCTGTTGCCGCTCTCGGAGGCGGTGATCCACTCGAATGGCCATGTCAATTAGGGACTCAAAGTTAGGTGCTGGGTCTCGGAAGGCCAACTCATCCTTTATCTCAGGGGACAAGGCATGATGGTAGATAGCTTTCAATGCTCTTTCATCCCACCCGCTTTCTGTAGCCAGTGTACGAAACTCTATAGTGAAGTCTGCCACACTTCGGGTACCCTGGGAGATGTGAAGAAGTCGGTGATCTACCTCCCCTTTGCTTGCTGGATGCTGAAACACCCGTTTCAGCTCAGCAATAAAGTCACTGCAGTTGGTTGTTAGCAGAGAGCCCTGGTCCCACAAAGCTGAGGCCCAGTCCAAGGCTCTGCCTGTTAGGAGAGTTATAACATAAGCCACTTTGCTGTTCTCAGTAGGAAAGCTGCTGGGTTGGAGCTGAAACGCCAAGGTGCATTGGGTGATAAATCCACGGCATCGCTCAGGATTACCATCAAATCTCTCTGGCGCAGGTAACTTGGGCTCTGATGTACACATAGGGCTGGCTCGCTCAGGAGGACTAGTAGATGGATGTGTCACTTGAGTGGAAGAGGCTTGGGACTGCAGACTCAATAAATGAAGGATCTCAGTCAGCGCCTGGTCATGACGTTGAACAGTGGCTGCTTGGTCTGAGAGAGCTGCCAGGATGCGATCGACATTAGAAGGCGGTGAGGCCCCTTCTGCTGGGTTCCCTTCCATTGGTTCAGTCTTGCTGTTACGGGTCCGCTTAGGTGGGCTCGAACCCGGGTCTCTGGTATTGATGTGAGGAGTGTTACTCCGTGAGCTAACTCTCCGGCAATGGAACCCAATGACAGAAGAACCAGGAAACAGGTGTTGTTTCAAAAGTAAAAATAATCTTTACTGATGCAGTCTTTACAAAAACAACAGGGAAAGCTGAGCTTTCACAGAACAGGAAAAATAAAACTGACACGAGGGTCAAAAACAAAACTAACACTGTATGCAAACTTGACAAAAGAACTGGGCAAGCCGAGCTTCCACAAAACAAAAGAAAACATAGACTTAAGTATCAAAAACAGAATAACAAGGTCCAACCTTAACTCGGGAACAAATGACTGCAGAACTGAAGGCTCAAGACTGAACACAAAGACATGGATCAAGCACTCTAATACATGGCAATACACAGGTGAAGGGAATAAGCACTAATTGGAGAATGATAACAGTATCTTTTGGGGAGAAGGTGCCATCTAGTGGCCAGGAGAATACTGGGTCAGTGATCCCATAGAGAGTGCCCTCTGCCTCTCTGGAGAGGAATTGCAGACCAAGAAAAAGGATCTTTACATAAATATGGAGTTAGAATTGTTGCATAATTCCAAATAAATACATTATGATCCACAAATAAATGTAAAGCGATTGACAAAAACAAAGCATATTCACAAAATAAATAGAATGAGATCCACAAATAAATCTTAGAGTTCCACAAACATTAATTATATTCACAAGTAAAAAAAAATAGAATTGCAAATAAAAAACATACTCAAAAATTTATTTTAAAAACACAACTTTGCCCGGCATTTATATGTGAATCGCGTATTGTGCATTTGTAGACCGCTGCGCGTTTTTGTGGATTGCTCTCTGTGCATTTGTGGATCGCTGTGCGTATTTGTGGATTTTGAAACATTTCAAGCGTCAAGACTCACACTGATCCACAAATGGATGGACTCCACCCACGTTCTACTTAAGCCAATCAGATAACGGCCACGTGGGGCTGACCAATCGTTGCACATTCTCGCTCCAGCCAATCACGTTTTGCCTTACAATCAGTGCGGGACCAATTCAGGACAATTAACCAGGCTCTTCAAAATGGACGACCAGGACAGTTTAAGACAGGTGAGTGGTGCTCATCACAGCATTATTGTAATAATATCTAAAATAAAACAAGTAATGTTCTGTGTAGTGTAATCAGTGTTTCATGTATCACTGAGTCGATGCGTGTTTTGGCCGTGAGTGTGTTTAGCAAACTGGTATTCTATGGTTACCGGGAGGGGAGGTCTTCGGTTCACTTAGTTTTGTCGTGGCCATGACATATAAACTCGTTAGAATGTGATAATATAACGTGGCCATGAGATATTAATTTGTGGGAACGTCATATTATGTCGTGGCCACAAGATCGTTTTGTCGCGTTAACGATGCTATGTTGAGGGAACGACATCCATTTCTCGTGGCCACGACTTCTTATGATGAGGGAACGGCATATTTTTCTCATGCATAAAAAACCTTCGTTACCATAGCAACCTGGGATTATCAGAATTGTTTAAAACATTTTTACATTAAACATTTAATTTAATATTTGTATATTCTTCTTCTTCTTCTTCTTCTTCTTCTTCTTATTATTATTATTATTATTATTATTATTAATAAGAACGTTATGTAAGAACGAAATGAAGGGAAAATATAAAAATATAATAATAGGCTAATAATAATGATGTTGATGAAGATGATGGTGATAATAATGGCCTAATAATAATATACAAATATTTTGAAGACGATTGAGGGATGGGTAAAAATGTTTTCTTGTATGCCTATGTTATTTAGACTACTTTAGGTAACGTTTATTCATTATAAACTTAATATGAATGCTGTTTAAATTGCGTGCAATATAATAATTTATATTATAAAACAATACAATAAATTATGAAATAATCTATAATAATTAATATAATAATTTATTAATTCAAAATAAAATAATAATGAATCCATCTCTGATAATCCTGGGTTGCTATGGTCACGCAGGTTTGTTTATGCAATAAACTCGTGGCCACAAGAAAAATATGTCATTCCCTCAACATAAGAAGTCGGGGCATAAGTATGTCGTTACCTCGATAAAACGATCTCGTGGCCACAGCATAATATCCCGTTCCCACGAATTAATATCTCATGGCCATGTTATATTATCACGTTCCAATGAGTTTATATGTCGTGGCCACAACAAAACTAAGTGAACTGAAGACCCCCCTATCAGTCACCGTAGTATTCTATAAAGTTTTATATTGGAAAATGTTAAAACATATCTACACAAAAATATAGGATGTGATTAAATGGCCACAGAAATGAACAAGAAACATGATCTATCATGCTACAGTTTAAAATATTGTTGTAACACTATTTTATTCTGAACACATTGTATTGCATTGACCAAATTTCCTGTGTTTGTGTGGTAACTTAATGCATTATAGGACACAGTGAGGCACAAAGTTCTCCAAAGACTACATTCCAGAATCACTTATGCACTGGAATATCCTCCTTTGGACATTGACTACTTACAGTTTATTTGTCGTCAAGAAATGACTTTGATTACTGCTTTGTCAGAAAACATTGGGATTTCACAGGACCTTTTCAGAGCTTTGATGGACTTGGATTCTATTATTCAGCAGCACAAGGAAAGCCAGCAGGTGGCAACTGTAGTAGAGATTGAAAGTCCAAATGGATGTGGACGTCCAAGAATCCATATATCAGAAGACAGACTAATCCATTTTCTGAATCTTGGATTACCCCAGGAAACTATCAGTAAAATTGTAGGTCTCTCTCGTACGACTCATCATCGACGGATGAGAGAATGTAATTTGTCAGTCACATCCCTCTACAGTAATTGCACAGATGAAGAACTTGATTCTTTGGTGTCTGAAATCAAGAGCACTATGCCAAACATAGGGTACAGAGTTGTCAGAGGAGCCCTCATTGCTAAAGGACATATAGTACAGTGGGACAGAATTTGTGCATCTATGCATCGTATTGATGGCCTTGGTGTTCTCTCGCGGATGTCCCAGCTTGGTTGTGTTGCTTGGAGAACTTATTCTGTACCATACCCCAAGTATCTTGTACATATAGATACAAACCATAAGCTCATAAGGTTCATTTAATTTGGTAACACTTTATATAAGGCTCATGTTTGCCAATGTTTGCTTAGTGTACAGAATAATTAATAATCTGGCTGCACTCCCTTTGGAGGAGTTCATATCTTTACTCTCCGGCAGTAGGAGAACAACCAGGGCGACCAGTAGAGGTTACTGTGCCGTACAGCACAGACGCACTGAGTTTGGCAGATCAGCCTTCTCTATCAGAGCCTCCAATTACTGGAACTCCATACCAAACGAGATCAGAGACATCAGTACATTTACTGGTTTTAAATATAAGATAAAATCATGGCTTAAATCTACTCAATCATGTACTCATCAATCATAAACTTAAAAAATTCTTTATAGTTATATTCTAACATTGCATTGTTGCGTCTATTAATATAGTATTTTATTCTTTCCACTGTTGTTTTACGTTTATCTATATGTGTTTGTGTCAGGATTATGTCTGTGTTTTGTCCTGTCCTGTTCTGTTCTCCTAGTGTTTTTCCCCCCATGTTTCTAGTTCATTTGGTTTAGTCCTTGTTTCCCCCCTTTTGATTTAGTCCTTTTGGTTTGTTCTTGCCCATATTTGTATTTCCCCCTTGTTATCTTGTTAACTTGTTTGTGACCACGCCCATGTCTCTGTGTATTTAAGTCTGCTTGTGATCACTCCCTGCTGTCCGTCGTTAACGTTACATGTCTTCATCTAATGCTCCTGGTTTTTGTTTATCTGTTTGTAATGCAGTGTTTCATTTAGTAAACCGTTTATTAGTGATGGGAAAATGAAGCTTTTCGAAGCACCGAGGCTTTCCCATCAACTGTATCATAAAAAGGTTCGTTACTCGAAGCTTTTCAACATGTTGCACACTAATGACATCTTGTGGACAAAGGTGGAAAAAGTTGCTTTCGCGTCACAGATCTTAAAGCGATTTTTAACAGTTTCATCAAACACATCAATTTGTGCTGTGTCAGAAAAACAGTAATTTTACTCGAATTGATCTGTAAATAAACATTTTAATAAAATTATACAAGTATAAGCATGGTTCATGTAGGCAAATATGTCCAAAGTAAATTAAGAATAATTTTGACTAATATTAGTATTAATTAGAAGTGCTTGTGAAGCAAGGATAACTACAAAATGGATATGCACAAAACTACACATGTACACATTTATTCGTATTATGATTTATTCTTGACAAAAAGTGTATGACACTTGATACTTGCACAAGGGGTTCACGTTATTTGAATCAGAATATGAAGCAGTCACGTGGTTGTGCGCGAAAACGAAGCTTCGGACGTCACAGGTCACGTGGTTATGGACAAAACGAATCAAGCTCCGGTACAGTGCTTCACTGTGAGATGTTTCGCTTTTTTGATACAAGCTTCGAAGCTTCGGTGTCAAATGTCACATCACTACCGTTTATATTTTATCTACTCTGGATCTCCTCTTCACTCCTCCACCCAACCAGTGTGTGACAGTTTGTTGGATTAACTGTATGTTATTTTTATTTTTTTCCTGCCCAGGGACTACAGATGAAATTTAGCTCGTAGCTAATTCTGGTATCGCTGAGGGCCATGCACTGTCCCTGTTAAATAAATAAATAAATAAATATAAGGCTCAGATTTATAATGCATTATAATTGTATTCTTAAGGCATTATAATGAATGCATAATGCATTATAAAAAAACCTTATAATATGTTATCTTATGAATATTCTTCAGAACAGTTTTAATGTATTATAATATTTACTTATTTGTGGTTATAGCTTTTAAGAGTATGATGATTTAGAACACACAATGAGTGAACTTGTGCATCCACTTAAATTTTAATGGATTATATTTCTCATAGTTACAATGTATTATAAATCTCATATCTTGCCATCTTTCTTATGCTCATTTTTTTTTCAAACAGCCATGTATGTGCAACATGTCAAATTTGCTTTGAACTATATTGTAATATCAGTTGGATTATTTTGATTGTACTCTTTAGAAGAGCTGTTAAGTAACTCCATGTCAACTATAGCAACTATAGCAGTCATTAGATTATTAGTAGTGTTTCTGTTAAATATATGCTAACACTTTATTTTGATGGTTCCCAACAGACAAACTGACTACAAGTAACTTTGCAAGTACATCAACATTCTACTTACACTAACCTTAACCTAAGCCTACTAATACTCTATTGTGAGTTAGTTGGCATGCTAGTTATCCAAGGGGACCATACAAATAAAATGTAACTTAACATATAAACATTGCATGGTCACACTTTATATAAGGTGGCCTTAACTATTATGTACTTACATCAAAAAATAAGTACAATATACCTAATGTGGTCATATTGCATTGCAAAACACTTTTGCTTCTATTAAGGTGGGATGTGAGTAAGGTTAGGGACAGGTTTGGTGGCATGAGTAGGTTTCAGGGTGGGTCAACTGGACATTGCCATGACAACTATACAGCCCATTATAAATGTAAAAGTATACTTAATATTGTGTTAATTGGGTTAAAAGTAATAACCACAAATGTGTAAACATTACAACGTATTAATTGTTGTTATTATTTCTAAGATCATGTTACATAAGATTTTTATAATGCATTATGCATTCATTATAATGCCTTAAGCATAGCCTTATAATGTATTATAAATGTGGGCTTCAGTGTCATTTCATTTTTTTTTTCTGATTTGTTCAGTTACCAAAATATGTAACAGTTTTTACACATGCACATTTTGTGGGTTATATAGTTGTCTATGCATTCTAGGTTTAAAGGAAAACTAATATGATGACAGATGTTCCAATTATTTTATTATCCTTTTGTCATTCAACATGTCTTTCCTTTGGTATTTTCTTTTTCAAATTAGATACAACATGGTTATCTTTGGGGGTGTGGATGGATATTCAAGTAAGGTACAACATTTAAACCTGCTTTTGGGTGGAAACTAGTCACTGTATAAAAAATGTCTTGGCATGCTTTTGTACTTACTTTTTTTATATATATATATTAGTGGTGGGCCGTTATCGGCGTTAACGTGCTGCGTTAACGTGAAACTCTTATCGTGCGATAAAAAAAATATCGCCGTTAATCTATTCTCAAATTTGGGTTGGGAGCTGGGTCTAAACTACGCAAGCTATGATGACTTTCACCTTGATAGTTTAACGCAAATGTATACCGAAGACTATAGAATATGGTCGCGCGTTTAAGTCTCCTCCACCAAAACACAGACGGGATCGCGTAGTCCTCCATTCATAAAAACAGAATCTACTATAGCAAAATGCCACGTAAATTCGTCGTTTTTTGGATTCATAAATCAACTGTTGGTCTGTCACTTAATTCAAATCGCGATACGGACTAGTGTCTGTGAAAACTGAAATGCAAAAAGACCGTTTTAATTTGAATCCGTTTGCCTAGCTGTATGTATGCATGGCGGAGACGAGCTTTTACTACACGCATACTGAAACACACGTGACGCTCCCGGTAATTTTTGGCATTTGCATCTCACATGAACAGATAAACTCAATCTCCCAAACTGCTGTGAGTGTCACTTTTACCGTTTCATTTGAGAAAACTAGCATCATATCATACTGTATACACAGAAACTTCACGGCAACCTGTCAAAATAAAAGTACGGTGTAACATCCCTGCTGAAAAAACCAGCATATGCTGGTTAGGTATGTTTTGGTGCTGGGATGCTGGTTTTAGCTGGTTTATGCTGGTCCTTTGCTGGTTTATGCTGGTCCCTTGCTGGTTTTTGCTGGTTTATGCTGGTCATGTTGCTGGTTAATGCTGGTCCTTTGCTGGTTTATGCTGGTCCTTGACCAGCAACATGACCAGCATAAACCAGCAAAGGACCAGCATTAACCAGCTAAGGACCAGCATAAACCAGCAAGGGACCAGCATAAACCAGCAAAGGACCAGCATAAACCAGCTAAAACCAGCATCCCAGCACCAAAACATACCTAACCAGCATATGCTGGTTTTTTCAGCAGGGATGTAATGGGTTGGGTAGGTGTTGACGTTAAAAAAACACACAATCTAATAGGTAGAAAAAACTATTTCATTGTTAGTTAGTTAGTAAACACAAGTACATCTAATTGAACATAATTTATTTTCATCAACAAATTATCATAGAACAGCTGTATGAGCTTTATGATCCATTCTCAAAGACTTACTTTTAGTCATTATTTGGGTAGCACACATATTCTGAATGCCTTCAGCAGAATTCAAATTAGCCATTTTAATCTAGATTAATTCCAAGATTTAATCTAGATTAATCTAGATTAAAAAAAATAATCTATGCCCACCCCTAATATTAATATATATATAACATCTTCTGTTTCATCCAGAGGATCCAGCTCTGGCTCTCCATTGCCACTTAAAAAAAACAGACTTCAAAAACACAGGGTTGGTAATCCCCTTACTCCCCACCTCAGTCTAATCTTAGACCAAAAAGGGTTCTTCAGGTCTTTATTCAAGTCCAAAATTAAATTTGCTAATTAGTTTGTCTGAAAGTGTATTCTCCAATACATTGTTGTTTTAAAGTCTGTATTTATTTAATTTTAAATGAGCTACCACCATAATTTTCCCGCTGTAAAAGATTAAGGGTCAGATGTGTACATTGTCATAGTTTTAAGAAACTCATAGTTGTCAATTTGTATTAGATAAATTATTTATCCTAAAAAACTGACCGTAAGTACGCTGAAGCATTTTCTTAACATTGTAAACTAACTTTCTTATTATTGCAGCCCCTCTCCAGAAGACCATATAAAAAAAACAGAGCAGACAACATCCTGATAAAGACCCATCTTCACAAGAAATCGAACCATCTGGGTCATCTGTTGGTCAACACTCCAGCAGCTCCAAAAAACATGGAAAACACTCTCCATACCCAATGCAAGAAGCAAGTATGTATAGTGTATTTGTGATGCAATCTAGTAGGGATGCAACGAATGTTCGGCAACCAAAATAGAAATAGCAAAAATTGGTATTCGGCTGCCGAATAACAGAAAAAAAAAAATTACAATTACATGCATAATTCAAGAAGTGGGTCTGAAAATATTTTTATTATATTTTATATTAAATATATTTTCATTTTCTTATTGTTTTCTTTTCTTTGAAAAGTCAGACAAAATAATAAGAGGCACATTTTTTGTCTATGTTATTTATTTAATGGTGAAAATATTGGCAAAATATATGGGGAAAATTGTGAAAAACTTTTGTGCAGTTTTTCATTTTGTTTGGCTTCGGCCAAGAATTTTCATTTCGGTGCATCCTTACAATCTAGAAAAAGAAAAAAAAAATTGTGAAATGATGATAATGCTGAGGTCAAGCCATCTTATGATATAAGAAAAATAAATAGAAACTTTGCATGCCTTAATATACACAGTACTGGTATTTTAAAGTATACACAGTATTTTAAAGATTTACACCTGAACATTATGTTGTCAAACAGCAGTAAAATAAGACATAATACTCTGCTTTTAATTAATAATTAATTAATTAATTAATAATAAAACCTGTTCACCTTAACTTTTTAGCTAATGTTTTGTTATCCGCATCACAGATTTCATAGGGCCCTAGTCAATAATCCAATGTTTCTATCATAGCTACTCATTTCAAATCTTAAAATAGTCAAGCTGAAATAAACACGGTTTTGTTTTGGGGAAATCTCCTTCACCCGACTCTCCAATACGCACACATGCCAGCTGTATGAGAGACTAAATCTGTTGTCAGAAAGTTTATCTACTGAATGGTATGGAGTAAAATTAGTAAACAAGCCTCACTAGGCCATTGGTGCCGACACTAATGTGATATTAAAACATCCAGATTATGACTTAATTTCAGACTTATTAGAAAAGGTTAAGTAAATTTGTAGATGGTTGTTATTGTAGGGATGAAATTGTGTCTTGATAATGTTTATTGTAATTATCATCTGTTTCTGTGCCTTAGAATTCCAGAGAAAAGTAATGGAGATGTTAGTTGAAATTCGTGAAGACATCCGCTTATTAAAGAAATCTTCTGGGGGTGCAGAAATGCATTCTCACTCAAGGATTCCTCCCCAGGCCTCTACCATTGAGGAACTCAGCATCATTGATAGATCCCTCAACTGCTTAGAAGAAAAGCAAAGACTGGTAAGATCATACCTAATCATATTTGCATAACACAGTTGATATTATGTGCAGTGTTGAGACATACTGGTAACTTTTTTTTTCTGTGGTTAAACTAAAAACTACTTTAACTCTGATTTCAGATTAATTACTTGTCCAATGTCGGAGGGACCCACTTGAAGGACAATGTCAAGAGGGTCATGGAGAAGTAAGTTGTTATATTAGCCTTTCTCTAGCCAACTTCAGTGGTGCTCAACAGATTAAAAGTTAAAAATGCTGTTTCAGTCCAGCTTCTCAAAGAGCTCTACACGATCCCAGCCGAGGAATAATAGTCTTAAAATAGGAATTTAAAAAAATTAAACATAATATTTATACACTTTCTAACCACAAATGCAAATATTTGTACTCTCTGCTGTCTTCTTCAAGGCAGTTAAGGAATGTTGAAAAACTCCCAACTCTCCTCCAAATTCTAAATCATCCCACATTGCTGTTTGACTTCCTTTTTTTTTTTGGGAAAGGGTGTTTGACCCTCGTTTCAGATTTCAAACTTTGCAGCATGTTTCCATTCACTTAGAGCTTACACACTGCATGAAAGGTCATTTTCAAAAATCCTTCATCTAGCACCAACAAGCTTTGTATGATATCTGCATTATAGTAGATGATGATGAACCTAAGACAAACCGAAACTACTGGCTAATAATGTGTCATGTATAATTATTTTTGTATTACTCTTGTATCCACAGGTTGATGACAAATGAGGTCATGGCCCGTTTCAACATGAAGGGGGGGAAGGGCAAGCTTGCCTTCATCAAGCTAAATCTCTACACTGTTGTCACAGGTAAAGAAAACAAACAAACTAAATAATAAAAATATTATTGTTGCATGACTGTGACGGTCAGATTTGTTTAGCTTCCTTTTTGGTTGTTAAGTGAAAACCACATATTGTAGTCAGCAGGTTAGTCAGCTAAGTAAATCAATTTAACTGATACCCACAAAAAATGTCACATCACTGCATTGCAAAGTTTTCAGGTGAAACTTTTAACAATGTGCCTGGCAAAACTTTTTCAGAGTTACTTATCTGTCATGCAGAAATAACACAAATGTTCAAATATACACTTTTTGTTGACTGGCAGGTCATTCCTGTTGCTAGACTACTTTTCTGTTTGAGATATTTATTGTTAGTCAGAACTTGAGAACATTTTTTTGCATTCACAATACTTCGATAAAATACTTCGATAAAATCGAATACTTCTAATGTGGTCTTTCATCTATTGTGAATTTACCTTAAGATACTCTGCAAAAATAAAATGTGCATCAAATCCTATTTTCCTCATACATTTTCATTTTCAAATATTTCTTACAGAGAGTGTCCAGAAAACATCAAGAGAGACAGAGGCAAATATTGCAGCAGCCATCGCCTTCTGTTTAAAATATGCCCCAGACAGAGTAGGTGGAGGTGGCAGAAGAAAAAGCTCTGAATAAAATTTTTATGTGTTTTAAAAAATACTGGAATTACAAGTGGAACATAGTTGATTTAAAAATAAAAAAATAAAGTGTTACTTTGAAAATGTTCTGTTTCAATGATGATAATAATAATATATATATTTTTTTACTTGTGTGCTGATTATTATTATGCAACAAAAAGGTTTGATGTCATGCCAACAAAATACATAATAACCACATCTTTCTTTAAAGTAGGAATGTGACAGCTTAACACTGATGTTTAAAAAGTTGGAATATGAACTGGAAAGGTTGATTTAAAAAAAAATATTTTGTAATGTTCTATTTCAATAATGTTATCCAAATGATTATCTGTTGGAAATGGGACATTGACGTCGGTCTGACGTTGGGTTCTGACGTCAACCCGATTTTCATTTCCAACCAAAATACAACGTCTGACCAACGTTGGACATTGACGTCGGTCTGACGTTGGGTTCTGACGTCAACCCGATTTTCATTTCCAACCAAAATGCAACGTCTAACCAACGTTGGACATTGACGTCGGGTTCTGACGTCAACCCGATTTTCATTTCCAACCAAAATGCAACATCTGACCAACGTTGGGGTACAACGTCAACCTGACGTCATGTTGACGTCCTGTGTCTGCTGGGAAAGTATGCTAGCAGATTTTTTTTATCTTTAAATTGTTTACTTTAAATGCTTAATTTACTTAACCTTCATTATCCAGACTATCCCTTCAATCAGCAAAAGCAGTCTTCATCTTTAGCCACCACCATGTCTTGTAATTATCCTATGCCATATCTAAGGACCTGCAAAGGTAAAAACCGATATAGACATATTAGTTTAATATCATCTTAGCCTCATTGATTCAGGAATTTATCATAATGTTGAATCCACAAATGTTATGCAGTTCTTGTCAGTAAAGCAATCAACTTCATCCTGACATTTTGTTATGTCTTACTAGAAATAATGGTTGACATCACATGGTCTCAGATGGTTCTTGTAAGCCCATTGCCGTTAACTCTTAATAAATAAGCTCCTTCTCCTCAAGGTGTGATGCCCTGGCATGTTTGCATCATTGCTGGTGATCAGGTCTGGAGGAGCTCACATTTTTGAGGCAGATGGCTGTAACTTCTTACAGATCCCCCCTTTAACGATGCTTTAGGCCTATTCAGCATCCGCTCAACTCCGCTACCATCTCAAATATAACACCCCCCACCTCGGGCAGGTGCCCAGTGGCGGTCACCCCCTGCCTTAGGTTGCCCTCCGCTTGGCCAAAAGAGGATCTTACCCGTCATTGAGAAATCACCTCATTCACACTGGTAACCGCTCTTTCCATTTGGACATCCTCGACAGTTTTCTTCCAGAATCTGGTATTTTCTGCAGCTTAGGAAAGGAGCACTCAAGAACCATGCGAGCCATTGAGACCACCTAGTAGTACTAAAACATTGAGACATGTTAATCAAAGCAATATTTTATCACTAAAATCAATTAGACATCTTCAAATTATCGTGCTAATATTACTCTGAATTCAAATATCACACCCATCCACTCAGTGTAATGCTCTGCTACTTCTGTATAGCCAGAGCCATCAGGCCCTGTATGATGGTGGAGACTAAAAATAAGACAAACAAGTTATTGGCAAGACAAGTAACAATGCAACTGTTTAACTATTTCAAATCATCACTTCTATTGTTCAAAATTCTATAGCTTCTAAATATCTTATTTCCTCCATGCATTCGGCAGTTGAATCATTTAACAACTAATTGCTCTCTGACTGCATAAAATTACAAATGTAGAATTTTTGAACTCCTTGTAGCATGTCCTTTAACTTCTCTGTGTCTATGATTTTCATTGAGACATTGTGCTGTACTATTAATAGCTTATTATCATTTATGACACAAGCTCAGATTACAGCATTTAGCTGACTTTGGATGAGAGAAAGAACTCTGAGGGATTCAGGACTGATAGCAATGCATGCCATTAATCTATAATTTCAATGTGATATCTTTTACTATAGCCCAGCTTAAATTTATATATATATATATAAAAAAAAATAACAAGCACTTTCAAATAAACATCTTTCTTATTGTCTTTTTTTTTTTTTTTTTTACTTACTTTGCAACTCAAAGGCTAAGTTTTTCCAAAGCTCTGCCTATGGCTTTGGAAATTCTGTACTTTATATCTGTCAGGGGTTATCTGACCCAGATATGTTACCTCATGCTATCTAAACTTCTTTAAAATTAACTTATGTTACTTGTTTACAATATTACCAGCTTCTATATAAACATAATTTTTCACTAAACATTGGCATATGGCTGTGATGCTGAGTGGCTGAAATTTTATTTTCTCTCCCTTTTTTTTTTTTTTTTTCCAATAAAGTTGGTCTTTTGTCCAAACATCAGTTATTACTAATTTCAACTCAGGACAAGACTCTGTTACTTTTACAGCTTCAGCCACACAGCGCATGATAAGCAAACTGTTTCACTGCAGTCAAATGCAATCTTATTGTCACAGTTGAGTAAGGGAGGTTAGTGATGATTTATTAATTAAACAAACAAAGCAAAAGGCCAACACGGCACAAAACTAAACTTAAAAAGAAACTCAAAATAACAAAATCCAGAACACGATCAAAATCCAGGAATCTTCAAGAACACAACATAACACACAGGACAGAAGACAATGCAGACATGAAGCAGGAGTGAGAAATGAGAGTTCTTATACAAAAGTCCAAATGGTGAACAGCTGTGAGTGAATCAGTGTAAATGACAAAACAGACGTGAAGAATCAGGAGTGCAGTGCAAACAGCGACCTCAGGTGGCTGAGGTAAAACCCACAGCCCCGATCATGACACTTATCTTCTGAAAGCAAAACATAAGCTTCAAAGTTTTTCCAAAATGCTAATGCCTAACTGTGTGTCTAGACAGTGTTTTTACCAACCCAGAATTCAGTCAAATACATTGTCAGAGCTTACAACAACTACTCTATATAGGGACTAAAACAGATTTATGATTTCATTCTTTGTCATTTAAAATCTTCTATGTACAAAGAATTAGATTAAATCATTACTCAATTAATTCTGGGATTGATTTTTTTTTTAACAAATAGCAACACTACACCTCTAAAAATAGGCACATACATTGTATCTTGTTTCTTTCTTTGTATGTAGCCTATCAAGTTGTTGTTTTATTTCCCAATCAGAATCAAAGCCCAGACTGACCATTTAACTTGTGCTGAGAATATCCCTAATGTTTGAGCTTCATAGCAGAGCTGTTTACAGCATCTGTTCTCTTCTATTTCATTATTTCTATAAGGATTAAGCAAGTTACCTAATTTATCCGCCATATTTCTATCACAAACCAAAAACCAAAAGAGATGATAGCAGCAAGAGATTGAGGCGGCGATCTTACCAATTCCACTTGACTTCTGCGAGATGAAACTGCAAAGTATATTCCCGAATTTCCGTATATGTCCATTCCAGTTAGGAGCATACAAACAACAATTTAGCTCTTTCCGGGTTGTTCCTGATACATCCCAGATCAACCAGTCCTTTCCCTAACATATATTAATATATAGATGTGCACATTTATTGTATTACTATTTCTGTTTTTAACACTACTTTTTGGTTACTCTGTTCCCTAACCAACTGATCTGACCTGATCGCTAAAGCTCGGGGTACCCCTGTCTGTGGTGGTAGGAATAGAGGGTTGGTTGAGTGATTTACGACTAGAACCCCTCTCTAGCATCTTACATTCTCTCAGTATTTCATATATTTAAAACAGACTGCACAGACTGCACATCTCATCTCTACGGCTCTCAGTGCCACAGAATGCACTATCTGGCCTTTACGGCTCTTTAGTGCCACAAAAGAGAATGCATTTTGTCCCCACTGGACTGTGCTTTTTATCCCCCAATAGAATGCACCTACTTCTACTACACACCTCTCAATCTAAGTCTACTATTAATATCACAGGTGTGCACTTGTACACCATACCAAACCATATGTTACTTAATGTTACAGGTGTACCTCAATTCATGACACCAGTTTACTAATTCACCAAGTTCACCTAAGTCTGGTGTCACCTCAAATCCATGACACCAGTTTACCAATTCAACCAAATTTAACAGTTTACCAATCCAACTAAATTCAACTAAGTCTGGTGTCACCCACTCACGTCTGAGTGAGTCTCTATATCACTCTACCTTCTCCCACCCCTTCCACCACAGACAATCCCTAACCAGAAATAATTTTACAAATCTTCCTACCTTGTTGATTGATCAGGGATATCACCAAAGAACAATTTGCCCGCGCAACCTCCACCATTTCTGTAAGGGGAATTTTACAGTAAAAACACAAGGACCAGATATGATGAACAAAAACCAGGAGTCAAAGATTCAATCAATCGAAGTCATGTTTACTGAAGAAAATAGTTTGCAGTTTCATCAGCAGAAGTCAGCTTCAACACTCTCGATGGAGTTCATAGGCCGCTCTGCGTACATGTTCAAAACACCAGTAATTATACTATAACAGAGGTTGCTAATTACGTCAATGCATAGGTTAGGAAGATCCTGATTGGTCAAATACTTAGATAACTGTAAAATTTTCCACATATGGTAGACAAAATCAAAGCTATCAACAAGTGATTACACAGACGACAAAGATCAGAGGTCAGACACAACAGGGTGTCTCCAGAAGCCCGTTTATGACCCGCAACATCAGCAAATGGCAAGAACCTCCTCAGGATGGTCTTTCCGCCGTCACGCCTGATATTAAAGACAGAGGCTGACACACACACACAAATTCACACACAGAGGCCTTATCTATCTTCAAGGTTGTCTTAGCCAGGCAAGACTCTTTATCAGTGTGGTTGGACGCACACACTTAAACAGTTAGCCTCTTAGGAAAATGGAGACAAATCAACAGGATTTCTCTAATACAAGTCTAAGGGATATCAAGAACACATGTCATAGATGTCCCAAATCACAGATGTCCTGGTTACAGCTGCTCATATAATCAGGAGGGTCATCCTGACCTCCTGAGGTGTGATCTCCGGTCTCTGAGAAAAGAGAACTTCAACAGGCAGAAAACACATTTGGCACAAACTTTAATCTAACATCCTGTGATTTTCTATGAGGCATCTTTCTAGCCACTACTAACATCAAACAACAAATAATATTAAAGTTAAACACTGATTTATGAACTAGATCATCTACTAAAAATGTGTAAAAATTAATAAGGATATTAATTTGTAAAAAGGCCATGATGTCTTCCGACTTCCACTCCTTCAGGTCAATATGCAAAGTTTGGAGCTCCTTCTAGCAAATCAGGCTTGGCCTGATTTTAAAGGCTCATTTTAAAGAATCCCACACACATGCAAACACACACCCCTTACTTAAAAGAACTCTGTTCCTGCATTTGCCTGGGAATCAGAGCCAGACCTCCTGTGTGGCAGGCGAGAATGGATGATGGAAGAGACTTTTTAACTTTTACTCCTCCCATTTGGAGTGAGGGGGAGATGAAAATCTTATCGGCACCCTAGATTACCCTTTGTGAGTATAGTGGTTTACCACAGGGAGCGCACATGCTCAAGCGCATGGGCACACAACTCGAGTTTCTCTTCATAGACGCATAAATCTTTCGCCTTTTACTAAAGATTTCCGTGGAGGGTAACCTTTGCGAGTGACCTGTATTTTTGGGTGCTCTGCTCACAGCAGAGCTGCACTGCAGTTTCAATAACAGACTGAATCTGACCACACACCAATGTGCATTGGAGCAAAGCGTGCTTCCTCGTGGACCGTGTTTGCAGCCTTTGCGCTTCCTGTGTCGCAACTTCACATTTTTTTTCAGCCAGCGTGGAAAGACAGCACTCTCATGACATGATGGGATCCAAACCTTGGGCTTCAGCTACTTTGGCCCTGTCAGTGACTTATGTACTTCCAGCATTCTTTTCTGCTCACAACAGAGCTGTATTGGAGTGTCAAGAGTAAAACTGGCCACCAGCCAATGGGCGGTGGAACGAAGCGCGCCTCACCACGTTCTGTACTTGCGGAGTTTGCGCTTTCTGCGTCGCAGCTCCAGATTCCTTTAGCCCGCATGGAAAGACAGCACTCTCTCGTACATGACGGGATACAAACAAAGATGGCTTCAGCTCCTTTTGCCCTATCAGTGACTTGTGCATTTCAAGCATTCTTTTCAGATGGCTAAAAGCTGGAGTCGGGCACTTGCGTTGGTGGTATAGTGGTGAGCATAGCTGCCTTCCAAGCAGTTGACCCGGGTTCGATTCCCGGCCAACGCATTTGTTTTGGCTCTGGCTGACGTTGAAGCAGAACTCCTTCTGTGACCTCTGTCAGCACCAAAATCTTTTGGATGAGTCGTTCAGCAGCAGCAAAGAGCTGGGTCTCCCCGTCGGGGAATCGAACCCCGGTCTCCCGCGCGGCAGCCGAGAATAGTTTAGCTAAACAGCCCTAAACCGTTTCCCATTCATTCTCAATGGTAGTGTTAAACCAATACGGATGTAATATTCTTTTGTCCACTGACGCTCTAGTGTCGCTCTTCCGTGTTTCGTCACCCCGGGAAGTTTGAAGTATAAATTTAATAAACAATTTGTGCCTCAAGTGTAGTTTTGTTTGCTATTACTGTGTTAATTACCGAGGTTTCTTTAATGACACATGATAAGGTTCAATAGCTTTTAAAAGGCTTGATGGACTGTTCCTGAACACATGAGAAAATGTTAACTTGACCCTAATAAACACTACAACTCTTTATTGTTTAATAATTGTCTGTATGTGGTCAGTTTCTACTATTTCATTATGTGTTATTTTGGTTTCTTGAATAAAACACAATTTAGTTCTAAAGTTTTTAAAGGGCTCAATGTACTCTTCTAGAATAAGCAGGAAAACGTTTATTTTAACATAAAGAACATACTACAAGTCTTTAAAGTATTATTACTGTTTTTGGGAGAAGGTGCTCTGTGACAATGCTCACCATAAATAATACTGATAATAATTATTATAATTATTATTTTAATTTGTAGACTATATAAATGAGTGCACTTAAGACAGTAAACTGTTTACCTTTTACAGTTTTGGAAATGTCATTCTTAACATAACTCGTGGTAAGCTTTTTACCCAGAGTGAGATGCATGCTGCACTATTAATTTTATTATTAAATAAAGCCTACACTGTACATTTTTTCCAGGATTTCACAAGATATAACTGTAATATTTCACAGTTAATTACATTATTACCACTTCACAGGTTTTAACTGTGATAATTCACAAAGTAATACCGTATTTAGACTTTTACTGTGAAAATAATGCAGGCACGGGGCTTTTACAAGAAACTACTGTGAATTCCGTCTTTTTCGAGTGTGGCAGCTGTGGCAGCATCATCAGAGCTGTCTGACGTGCGTGGTCTCATTCGGTGGATTCAGCGGTAAGTGTTTAAATGTGAAACTTTATCAATTTGATGACTGTTTTTTATATGATAGTGCATGTTATTTAAAAGTATGAACCAAATTAGCGTTAGTTGTAGGTTCTGTTGTCATGTTTTTGTAATTTAGCTGGAGCAGACTTGCGTCAAGGTTTAAGCGCGCAAATTTGAATGAATTCAAGCTTCACTTGCACGTTTTACTTTGTTCTCTTAGTTATGTTGTGTTGCTTTTTGTTTTTTCATTTATTTAGTTAATTCTGTCACTGCTTGGATTGTGCACACTTACTGGCCAGCTGCTTGCCCTCCTCTCGTTCTGGACTGCGATTGATGTTTGGTTCTCCATCCTGTTCTGCCTGCCTGCATGGACTGTACACGATGACGAACAGTGCATTATGATTGACTCGTCTGTTCCTGACCATCGTGTCGTACTTCCAGTGGTGCAACCGCTCGTCTGCTGCTTGATCTCCGTCTGACGGAATGTGTTGCGGCTTTCCTGGAATGTGCCGCTCGGATCGCTCTCTCGCTTGCTGATCCCGGCTTGATTATTCATATTCCTCTCATCGTCCTGCTGACCTGCGGCTGGCGGCTCGTCTTCAGTTTATATTTTATAATAAATATTGTTTAAGCATCTAACTGCATTTGGGTCCTTTTCTATAGAAAATCGTGACAGTTTGCTGCCAGTTCCGGACCATGTTGATGTGCTTCACTAGACCTCTGCCTCATTGCAGTTTAGAGGTCCGTGTCAACTATATCAAACCGGCCACTGAAATGGTTGAAGTGCGAGGCGCTTGTATTGAAATGCAGACGTGTTATGTAGAGGACGTATCGGGATGGATAAAAATCTAGTTGTGGGATAGCCTAATAGGCAAGCTAGTAAGTGGGAAGAGCTACTGCATCCGAAACGTCTGCACCAGGCAGTATGCAGGATGCCTATTTTTAACCACTTCACGTACTACAGAGACTGAGGAGATCGAAGATGTTTCTCTCCCTACTCGTGTTGAAGATTTCCAAGTAGATGAAGATCCTGCAACCATAATTATTGGTGAAATCAATGCTGCAGAGATTACTGTGTCACGTAGATGTAGAAAATGCCAGGCTTGGCAGAATGATTTGAATGCCAAAGAACAGTATCATCGGTGTCATAGATGTGGACTTCTTCAGAAGTGCCAAAATTTTGAGTGCATTACCAAAGGGAAAGTGTCAATTGGAAATAGTTTTGGCGAAGAAGATGTGTCCTTGTCCAACAGTGTCCTCAAACAATATCTGACCAATGAGAAGCTTCTACACTTACTTTCAGACAGCCAGGATATTGAAGAATATCTATTGAGTTTGGAAAAGTGCCAAATGAAAATGCAAAACAACACTGTTGTTTGTTTGGAAAAAGCATCTGCTGATGCATCTGCAGCATTTATTCAAGAAGAAGAACCAGCTTTAGGATCCGTTCAGCAAGAAGTAGGTTCAGTCCCAGTGGTGACAAGACAAGAAGAGTCAACTGAAGTTGACCCTTCAATATCTGAGGACGAAAAGGTGGCAGAAATAGATGTGGACGAAGATCCAGTTGATGAAGAAGTTGCAGTTGCAATGCGGGTTGAGCAAGAAATAAAAGGTATAACATGAGTAATGTTATTTTTTTTTCTTTTTTTCAATATTTTCTTTATTGAGTTTCACATTTACAATTATAATCAATACCCTTCCCCCACCCCCAAAAAACACGGCATTTGGAAAAAAAAAAAGAGGAAAAGAAGGAAAAAAAAAATATAATAAAAATAATAATAAAAATAATAATAAATAAATAAAAAAAATAGGTAAAGAAAATAAAGCCTTCCAGAATTGACAGTGAAGGGATAAGTTGTCCCATGTTTGTTCAGTCCATAAACAGTCACTTAACGCAAAAGGCATGGCAACAGACGAGAAGAGAAAAAAAACAAACAAACACAGATTGCAGAACAGGTACAACATCACAATAACTAAAAAAAAAAATAAAAAAAAGTACCAGTCTAGATAACATCATAAAAGAACCAGAATTATTGGTAATAGACAAAAATATACATACATAAATATATACACAAACCTAAATATTTAAATAAATAATTAACTTTAAGAAAGGAAAGAGGAAAGAAAAAGGGAGATAACTATGAAAACAAAGAGAGGTTGAGGACGACTATTCCATCTTAAAGGCCAGGAAGTTCTTCAAAGAATTTAATAAAGGGGGACCATTTGTCTCGAAACTTACGTTTCGAACCTCGAATCGTATATTTAATTTTTTCCAATTGAATGTAAGACATTACTTCTTTCATCCAACCACCATGTGTTGGAGGATCTGCCCTTTTCCACTTAAATAATATTAAGCGCCTTGCTAGTAGTGTAGTGAAGGCAATAACAGAATGTATATCATTCCTGAGATCTATACCCCTAGGCACCACACCAAAAATGCCCATCAAGGGATCAGGGTCAATCTGGATGCCGTATATCTGTTTATATGATTTAAAGATCCCCTTCCAAAACTCCTCTAGCTTGGGACACAACCAGAACATATGAGCAGTGGTAGCAGGTGTTTGTGAACACCTACCACATATAGGGCTAACATTTGGGTAAATCTTGGCTAGTTTGGAGTTAGTAAAATGAAGCCTATGGAGAGCCTTAAATTGAACTAAGCCAAGCCTCGCACAGGGCGAGGAGGAATGCACCCGTTTTAAAGCATCTTCCCATTCTTCATCTGTAAAGTCTCTGCCCAAATCATTTTGCCAAGCTTTACGAATATAATCCAGGTTTTGTGGATCTATAGATGTTATAATAGAGTATATACTTGAAATGAGTCCCCTGCCGTGTGGGTTTAAGTCGAGCAGTTTCTCAATGGGTGATGTAGGAGGCAGACTTGGGAAGGAGACAAAAACCTTCTTAATAAAACTCCTTACCTGCAAATATCTAAAAAAAATGAGATCTAGATAAAGCAAAATGATGACTAAGATCTTCAAAAGAGCAGAAAGTATTCTCTAAATATAAATTTTTTAGAAGCCTAATCCCCTTCTCCTCCCAGACACAAAAAGCAGAATCCATGCAAGATGGTGGAAATAAACAGTTAGAGACAATAGGACCCAAAATAGAAGCTGACTGTAACCCAAAATGTCTTCTAAATTGGGCCCAAATTTTTAAGGTGTGAGTCAACACAGGATTAGGGAAGGAGACATAACTTTTTGACACCAGAGGGAGTGACGCGCAAACTAGGGAGCCAAGTTTGAAATTGGAACATGATTGTTCTAGTTGTACCCACAAAATAGTGTTTTGGGGATCCACATTAGATAACCAATAAATTATTTTCTGAATGTTACTTACCCAGTAATAAAATAAAAAATTAGGTAGTGCCATCCCTCCGTGACATTTAAGTCTCTGTAAAAAAGACTTCCTAATGCGAGGGGTCTTATTCCCCCACAAAAAGGATGTAATTAAACTATCTAGCTTAGTGAAAAAATTCTTCCTGATAAAAATGGGTATATTGGAAAATAAATACAGAAACCGAGGTAAAACAGACATCTTAATTAGGTTAACACGACCTGCTAAGGACAAGGGCAAAGAGGACCATTTCGCAAAGTCTTTTTTACATCGATCTAGTAGTGGACAAAAATTGGATTTAAACAAGTTATTAAATGACCTAGTGACTTGTACACCTAAGTATTTGAAACCCTCATGAACTACTCTAAAGGGGATAAGAGAAGAGGCTCTATGGGAGATTGGAGTGATAAAAAAAATCTCACTTTTATTCATGTTTAGCTTATAACCAGAAAAATTGCCAAACTCTTTTAATAATGAAATAATTTGAGGTATTGAGGAGGTTGGGCTTGATACATAAAGCAAAACATCATCTGCATATAATGAAATTTTATTCTCTATACCAGGGGTTTTCAAACCTGTCCTGGAGCCTCCCCTGCCCTGCACATTTTGTATGTCTCCCTTATTAGGCACACCCAATTCAGGTCTTGCAGTCTCTACTAATGAGCTGATGATTTGAATCAGGTGTATTAGATGAGAGAGACAAGCAAAATGTGCAGGGCAGGGGAGGCTCCAGGACAGGTTTGAAAACCCCTGCTCTATACCATGCCGTATGATACCTTTAAAGTCAGAGGATTGACGGAGTGCAGCAGACAATGGTTCAATTGATATCGCAAATAACAAAGGAGAGAGGGGGCACCCTTGCCTGGTGCCCCGGTGTAAAGGGAAATATTCAGAGTATACATTTTTTGTGCACACTGAAGCAACCGGGGAAGCATATAACAATTTGACCCATGAAATTAAATCTGCCGGAAATCCAAACTGTTTAAGAACGTAAAAGAGGTATTCCCACTCTACTCTATCAAACGCCTTTTCAGCGTCAAGGGATATTACTGCTTCTTGGTCACCTGGGGAAGAATTTGTATACATTACATTATATAGACGTCGCAAATTATTGAAGGGGTTACGACCTCGAATAAATCCCGTTTGGTCATTTGAGATAATAGTAGGAAGAACGTGTTCTAGGCGTAATGCGATCATTTTAGATAAAATTTTAAAGTCCACGTTTAAAAGCGAGATTGGCCTATATGATTCACACAAAATAGGAACTTTGCCTTCCTTCGGCAGAAGAGAGATTGAAGCCTGCATGAGTGTTGGGGGGAGAGTTCCTGTATAGAAGGATTCATTATAAACTGCTACAAGAAGTGGCCCCAGTAAGGTTGCAAACTTCTTGTACAACTCTATCGGGAACCCGTCCGGTCCCGGAGCCTTACTGCTCTGCATTGCTGCAATGGCCTCGGCAACCTCTGATTCACCCACAGGTCTGCCCAGATCAGAGTTAAGGTCAACATTTATAGTTGGTAAATCAATTTTTTTTTTTAAAGCATTCTAAAATAGCCGGGTCATTAGGATACTCTGAAGTGTATAAGGAAGAGTAAAAATGAACAAAGCTTTCATTAATATCTTGAAAAGTATATGCCATAGATCCAGATGGGGCTTTGATGTGAGTTATTGTCTTTGAATTATTTAATTGACGAGATTGAAAAGCTAGTAATTTGCTGGCTTTATCCCCAAATTCATAAAATGTATGCCGAGTTTTTAACAACCTCTTTTCTTCATGTGAGGTTGACAGCAAGTTATATTCAGACTGAAGACTTATTCTTTCTTTATATAAGCGAGGGCAAGGAGCGATGGCGTACTGTTCATCCAGCTTGTTGATAGCTTCAGAAATATCCCTGAGCTTAGAAAGTTCTTGCTTTTTAACATAAGAAGAGAAAGAGATTATTTTGCCACGCAGATATGCTTTCAATGCCTCCCATAATATAGATCTAGATATATTGTGCGTGTCATTTAACTCTAGATAAATCTTAATCTCATTTGTAAGATAATTAATGAATTCTTCATCTGCCAAAAGCAAGGGGTTTAGTCTCCAGGGTATAAAGGAAGAATGCTGATTTGGTAAACTAAGTACAAAAGATGAAGGGGCGTGATCAGATATAACAATGCTATGATACATACTAGATGAAACAAGGGGCAAAAGACTTTTGTCCACCAAGAAAAAATCAATGCGACTATATGAGTGATGCACAGAGGAAAAAAAAGAGAATGTTCTGGAGGAAGGGAAAATAAATCTCCAGGGGTCCAATAGTCCGAATTGGTCACAGAAATTCTTAATGTTTGTAGCTGCTTTAGAGGCCTGTATAGTTCTAGAGGAGGATCTATCCAGGGTTGTGTCCAGAACACAGTTAAAGTCCCCTCCTATAATTAAGGCATGATCATCAGCTGTTGGAATAGATGTGAAAACTCTTTGGGGCATAGATATTAACGAGAATAACTTGTTTGTCCAGCAGGCGTCCTACAACAATCACAAAACGACCATAGATGTCACTAATACACTTTTCGCTAGTAAAAGAAATGTTTTTCCTGATGAGAATAGCCGTACCTCTGTCTTTTGCATTAAAGCTCGAATGAAAAACCTGTCCTCCCCAACTCCGCCTAAGTTTAATTATATCTGAATTAAGAATATGGGTTTCTTGCAGAAAAATAACGTCTGCGTTTAGTTGCCGTAAATGAGAGAAAATTTTACTTCTTTTAATAACATTGTTCATGCCTTTCACGTTCCACGTAATGAAATTAACCTCACATTTATTACACTTGGACATGTTATCAAGAAATAACTGTAAGTGAACAACGAAAGAATACAGGTTTCATCATAACAAGCCACGCAAGCATCTTTACTCCGATCAACAGATCAATGCTTAACAAAATCTGAGAGAAGAAGAAAGAAAAAAAAAAGAAAAAAAAAATTAAAAAAGCTGTGCAATTGTACCCACCTCCCCACCACCCTTGTCGTAAACGACATAAACAACCTTGAACAAACATCCGCTGGTATACTAAGAACCATAACTCACCAGCTTGTTTTTCTGCTCCATTAGAACTAAATACGGATAGCAGAAACAAGTGACATTTTTAATTTAAATCAAAGAGTGTGGATTAAACCAAACATAAAATAGTCTCTTCAATTCTCCATCCTTTCGAACCGTAAGGTTACCCAACTTCAGCGGAGAACTGTACAAAGCAAGAATAGAGACATGTTCTTTGCTGTGATGTGCGTCCTACTCACTCGCTGAAGGGGGAACAATTCCCCTCACAAATTCCAGAGCCCGTTGCGGACAATCAAAAAAATGTCTCGTTCCATCATGATTGATCCGTAGGCGTGCAGGGAAAAGCAAGCCGAATTCAATGCCCGCTCCTCTCAACTGGGCCTTAACCTGATTAGAGGCCGCTCTCCGCTTCGCGACCTCGGCGCTGACATCCGGGTAGAAGTGTATACGCGCTCCTTTGTATAACACCTGTCCCTTTTCCCGTGCCAGACGGAGAATCAGTTCCCTCATCTGGTAGTGATGCATTCGGATGATGAACGGTCTGGAGGCTTGATTAGGTTTCGGCGGGGGTGCTAGGGAACGATGAGCCCTGTCCACCTCAGGCTTTTTGGCGAAACTTTGCTCCCCGAATACCTCGAGTAACAATGTTTCAATAAATGCAGAAGGACGAGATCCCTCGGAGCCTTCAGGAATGCCGATCACACGGATGTTGTTCCTCCTGGACCGATTTTCCAAATCATCTAGTTTGGCCCTCAGTTTTTCGTTATCTTTCGACAGCGCTGAGCACGTAGATTCTAGGGCCGTGACACGGCAATCTACGTCGGTAAGGGATTCCCCCACATCTTTCAGTTTCTGTTCTTGCTCTAGCAATGATGTTTTCACCGCGGAGATAGACGATTTAAGTTCTGCAAGGATCTCCACTCTAAGTGCGGCTACCTCCGATCTAATACCGCCAAGGAGTTCTCTGATATCTCCCTGGCCCAAGACCGCGCCATCTCCGCTCTGAGTATCACCAATATCCTCAGTTATATCAGCGTTTTTTTTAGTATTGTTTCTCGGCATGTTGTTTTATTAAGGTTCGCAAACAGATTCTCAAACTATGTCACTCAATAAGTGAAAAATAAACCGTAGATACTAAGAAATGTGCGGAGCAGAAAACTTCACGACTTCTCACGCCGTCATCTTTTTCGCCTCCACCTTATTTATAACTTATTATTGTTATTTAATATTTTTTTAATATTAAATTCAAAATTCATTAAATTCTTTGTTATTTGTGGGTTTACGTCTAATGTCATGTATGTTTTGTTTTATGGACTGTCTCTTTGTTACACTTTTTGTTCTGTGTTATTTGATTGTGTCTAACATAAGTGTTTGTCACAGTGCAATATATGGACAGATACATGCATATATATATATATATAAGTATTTACAAGCAGCATCCTTTCAAGAATTAGTTGCAGTTATGCATTTCTGGGTAAAAAGTTAAAACAATATTGTTTTAAAAATTTAAAAATAAGTTGATTAATGTTGTATTTCTCATCAGAATGAAAATTATGTCATCATTTATTCTCCCTGATGTTGTTACAAACCTGTATGAGCTTTTTATTTTTTTATTTTTGTATAGAAAACATCATTTGGATAATGTTGGTAACTAAATAGTTGAGTAGAAAAAATAAACTCATACAGGTTTGCACCAATGGCGGCTACTGGTCTGTCAAATAGGGGAAGCTCATTTTCAGCCCACATCATAAAATTGTCTATTTATTTAAAAGTAAATTCTGCCCTACGTTCCTTTTCAAGAAAATGGTCTGTGACCCTGTCGTACCAACTAGGCGTCTTTTCCAGTGACTTGACCAGTGTCCTTTCAATGGCCAGCAGAGCTAAGCTGCTTAAACGGCCTTGGCCCATTGTGTTTCGGGGGGAGGACTTGAGCCGCTTTAAACAGGAGAAGCTCCTTTCTACACCTGCAGATGTAGCTCCAATTGTTGCCACTAATGAGAACAGTTTGTAAAGCTGAGGCATTGCACTGTCCAACTCCATGTCTTTAAGGAACACCAAGTAATCACACAGCTTTCCCCTGTTACCCTGCAAGTCCTGATCTGAATACAGGACTTGAAGTTCTGACCTCAGTCTCCCTGAATCAAAGTGATGGCCATAACTTTTCAGGACACTTTGGAAGGCCTCCTCTGGAAATATTTGTCTCATGTCATCAAATTTCTCTGGATTGGCTAATTCTAAGAAGAGCATGCTTTCCAAATTTGAAAAACGTCGAGGAATCTGCTCCAAGATGTTATCAAGGATGGCCATGTACAGATTTCTGTATCGCTCTTGGGGATCCTGTAATTGGGTCAGATGGCGCTTTCTCATGGGCTCATCTCGTGGGTCTGATGTGAGATCTGCTGTTTTGGCATAAACGGCTTGGAAAGCCCCCTCTGGCCTCTTCTCTTTGACAAATGCAAGAAGAGATTCAATTCTTTTCTTGCAGTAAAGAACATCCATCGCCCTCTGCTGGACAATATCAAAGACCACATCAGTCTCAGAGAAGATTTGTTCATATGTGTTGTAGGATTTCGGTTACGCAAAGCGCAAGTAACGATCATCACACTCCAAGGATGATCAAAGATTCTTTCATCTTCATCTGATGATCACTGATCACCCCAGGAAACAAAGCAGCAATAAAGATAATCCTATCAGGGGAACAATGTGTGATTTGTGCTGAGACTCATAAAAACAAAGGGTCTTGTCACCTCTGGCCAAACCCCTGGCCAGAATTCGCTGATACCGGAAAAGAGCAATCTTTTGAGATCGCCCCCCCTCTGAGATTCTCCAAAAGAACCAGTTGTCCGCTCACTTGTGACTCAAGTTATAAGATAAAATTGATTGAGTTAGGAATGAACAAAGGAGAACGATTGATTCCAGACTGGCCACTTTGGCCACTGAACTTCCCATGGCCCTCTTCAAGCCTATGGCCTTTCAGACACCCTTTCAAATGGGACTCACACCACATGATTAAATGTGCTAGCAAATATGATACAAAAAAAGAAAAGAAACAAAGAACGCTATTTCAATCACTCGACTTACTATGCAAAGGGATAGGGAATCCACCTTCCCGCATGTTCAATGCTTGCCATGTAACTGTGTGTGTTTCTATGCCTGGGGTGCCTTAGCAAACAAGTTCCCAAATGAGCATCCTATATGTAACATGTATCCATGTTTAGTGTTGAATGAACGATCGTGATGAATGCAGCTCGCCTGAATGAATGAGAAATTTATATTGTGTACACTTTATGCATTGTAATAATTTTATTGAAGTTAATTACAAAGCTTGCAGAGATAGGGTCATTTTGAGTTGCCCCAAAGAAGGGACAGCCCAGGGGTGTAGCTCCACCCCGCAGCAATATCCGATTGGCTCCCGGCATCATGGGGCGTGCTTAGCGGCACGCTCAAAACCCCATGGTGACAATAGTTTGTCGCCTTTCGCCTCACTCAACGCTTTTCGTCTCTTGTGGTTTGAGTGCGTCCCATCTGCACTCACCCGCTGGACCAAGCACGCGATCGTGCCAGCACACTCTACAGAACAGCGCTTGAACTGCCAGAACTGAACGAGAAGAGTCCAAAAGCCCTGAAAAGACTTGTAGCTCTCCTCTGCAGAAGATTGCCTGCTCAATTCAACTGCAAGGCGTTCTTGCCCTCCAGAACTCTCCAGAAACTGCAAAGACTTCTGACCCGGCTTGAACCGTCAGAGCCTACACGCCTCGCAACTCAGGCGCCCGCAGGACTCTGAACGCAACAACCCGTGTAACCTGGCAACCGCGGCCAGAATAGCGGTACAGCAACTCCCGTTGCCCAACCCTCATCTACAAAGGATTCCCAAAGACTGACCAGCAACCAACCAGAATACCTGCCGAGACGAGCCCACAGAGGAAATCCCCATTCGGCACGAGCGCAAGTAAACAGGGTCTCCCATTCTTGTTGAATCTGGTGCAATATAATTTAAGTTAGATCTCTGCTTTTGTGGTCTTCTAGGGTCACGATTTGAGAGAACAATCTTGGGGTTCTTAAAATCCATAACTTACCATTTCTGAAACTGTATGAGTGCGCGTATGAATGTGTGTGTGTATGTGTGTTTATGTGTTAGTAGCTTAGATTTTGTATCCTAGAGTAGTTCAATAAATCATTGTTTCATTGTAAGAAGTTGTCTTGACTTTTATGTTCACAAAGTTTAACCTTTGCCCAGATCAAGCTACCTAGCTTAAAATTTCCTAAAGTAATAATTCTGTTTATTTATGCTCCTGACCATGAGCGTAATATAAACTTCGGAATTGATAAGGTATATTGATTTGACCGATTCGGTGGACGAATGGTCAAGAAACATAAACTATTAATTCTAAATCGATTCCCTGAATCTTTCGATTCGATTCATCATTTGAATCATTATAAACTTGAGCATAATTCTTACAGTGTACAACATGAACACAAACTCAAAATCCTCCAGTTTCCTCACAAAGCCTTTGGCACAATCCAGTGTATCATCATCCATTGTTGTATCTGCAATGATGTTCTCAAATGTCTGCAGGAGGCCATCATAATTGTTTGCCACAGTGCTCACTATCCGTGATGTGAAATTCCATCGAGTAGGAGCGTTTCTGGGCAACCCTGAACAGCCTGCAGACTCCAGAAAAGATGTCCTCTTTGTGGATTTTGAAAAAAATGTGGCAAATCCAGAGTGATGCAAAAAAGATTCTGCACTCAGGCAAGCATTTAGCCCCCTGTGACAGCACCAGATTCAGTCTGTGTGCATAGCAATGCACAAACATTGCACTTGGGGCTATTGCTTTCACTTTAGCTTGCAGACCATTGAGATCTGAAGCCATGACAGCAGCCCCATCATAGGTCTGTGCCACAAGCTTATCCTTAAAATTGTAGCCCTGCATGTTCTCATTTAATATTTCAAAAACGGACTGGGCATCTCGCCCCCCAGAAACATCAAAAAATCCAATAAAGCACTCCTGAATTTTACCTGCACTATCCACATAGCGAACAATGACAGAGAGTTGGGCACGGCAGGATATATCAGTTGTTTCATCCACCTGCCATCCAAAAAAGGGAGCATCCTGAATTTCATCTCTGATCTGATCAGAAATGGTGGCTGCAAGAGCAGAGATCAAGTCATTTTGAATAGTATGGGACATACCAGAAAACACAGTTGAGGACTCGAATTGTGTGGACAGGACAGAGTCATATTTAGCTAATGTTTCTGTGAACTCCCTGTAATTCCCCTTGTTGGATGATTCACTACTCTCATCATGTCCCCTAAATGACAGCTCCTGCCGGCCTAGCAAGGATGTCACATCAATAAGGCGGTTTAGGAAGGCCCTGTTTTGTTTGACTGTTTCATTATGTTTAGCCACTTGAATGCGAGCACCTTCATTTATTGCATGCTCAACCCTGATCCTTCCCATGCAACTTAATCTTGCACATGCACTCACATGTTCATTGCTCTTTTCATGTCTTTTATATGCCCTGTCAAAGTTAGACAGATCTCCAAACCCCACCTTTGACCAAACAACACATCCGTGAGATGGTTTCATCAAGAGGCATGGCCAGCAGTACATTTTATTTGTCACAGCACTTCCAGTCAGCCAGCTAACTTTGTCATACCAGGAGAGATGAAAAGACCTGTTATTTTTCCCTATCTTTTGCACTAAATCAATCTTAGGTGTTGATCTGCCCTGCTGTTTAATTCTAAGTTAAGTCGTAAGGAACACTTTCAAATGGCTTCGCCAAAATCAGGTCGACAATATTAGCACTGTCTGCCATCGTGTGCAGTTTCACCCACGACGCTAGCCTAGCCTACTATATGAATGAATGAATGAACGATCTAAAAAAAATATTAAACTCTGTAAAAGTGAAACAAGGAATGTGGTGTATAATTGTGTGAAATGTATGATGAAAATCAAGCAATTTCTAGTTTCAAAGCACTGAAAAAAAAAAACGTTCAAAGCAGCCCCATTGAAGTCAATGGACGCTGAGCTTCAACGGGGAAATGCACTGTGACGCTACGGGAATGTATGAGAAGAAAATCAAGTCAGCCGACCTGCTATATCTAACTGATTCTGAACGATTGAGATGAACGTTTTCTAACGCATTTTTAGTCAATAAAATGTTAATACAATAGTACATAATTTGACCATTAAATTTGTGACATTATAGGGGAAGCTGAGCTTCCCTTGCAGTCTTAAAGAAATCGCCACTGGTTTGCACCATCATGAGGATGATTAAATGATAATAGAATTTTAACTTTTGTGATGAGTATTTAGGTTGTGTAGGTTTTCTATTCTTTTTTAATGATTATTTTGGACAATGTTAAATAACTGTAAAGCTGTTGTAAGTAATATAAGATTTGCATTTTGACCATTCAAATGTTGCAAAGTAAAAAGAAAAAAGTTTGAAGTAAAACTGTATTTTTTGTTAACAAAAAGGGTTTTGATAGTCTTTGAAATATTTTATTTTTGTGTAATAAAATAGTTTTGAACTTTTTTATAGTGTTGAATGTCTCTCCATCGTCTCTAATTTCTCTCAACAGCTCCTCCATCTCTCTGATTATGTCTTCCAGGTGTTTTTGCCTTTTCTGTGTTGCCCTCGCTGGCTCTAGGCTCGCTGAGGATGAAGAACACACAGCAACATCTGGGTGAGGCAATAAGAGCAGGTGGAGTGATTGAGGGTAGGCCCCCAATTGCCTCATCCATGGCACTATACCATTTCCAGGTTGCTGCTGTGGACTCTTCATCCTCACTGCCAACACTTGTCTGTGGACATTTTAGTTCCTACAAAAATGCAAACATAATACAAAAGCAGTCAATTTAATAGCACAATTTAATTTGATTTCTGTATTAGAAGTTACAAAATGATCTTTACATTTTTGAGTTGACAAAGTTTTTTTGACAAAATGATCTTTATATATATATATATATATATATTTTTTTTTTTTTTTTTTTTTTTTTTTTAACAAATGCTGCTGTCATGCTGCCTTGAAGGCCCTGCTCCTCCAAAAAAGCTGTGCCGCAAATAAACAAAGATTTTTTATTAATTTCTGTTAGTGATGTGACATTTGACATTGAATCTTCGAAGCTTGTATCAAAAAAACGAAACATCTCACAGTGAAGCACTGTACCGGAGCTTGATTCGTTTTTCCATAACAACGTGACCTGTGACGTCCGAAGCTTCGTTTTCGCACACAACCACGTGAGTGCTTCATATTCTGATTCAAATAACACGAACCGCTTGTGCAAGTATCAAGTGTCATTCACTTTTTGTTAAGAATAAATCATAATACGAATAAATGTGTACATGTGTAGTTTTGTGCATATTAATTTTGTAGTTATCCTTGCTTCACAAGTACTTAATAGCCGCGTTTCCACTGTCGGGCCAAAAGCGGGCGTGCAGGTGCGTGCCAGGGCCAGTCGCGTTTCCACTGTCACTTCCGGGGCCTGATCGTGCCTCGTCGGTGCTTCCTCAGGGCCAATGGCCCGGGTTTTTCGGCCCTACGAAAACCTTGGGCCAAAGCGGGCCAGCCGGGGCTTGAGGCGTGGTCAAAGTGAAAGGCGGTATGTCTGCGGTAAGAAGCGCATTTCGCCGAATTACTAATACAGGGCTCTTCTAAGCATTTGGACCGAGGACAATATACAACGCCAGTTTGACGGCGTCTGCAGAAACGAAGACGTGATAAAAATAAAATTTTGGACAAATGCAAATAAGATCCCATAAATATGAGATCTGATGTATAAGTTTATTTACATCGTCCAAAAACCCCCACAAAAATTCACCAACACACCTTGATAACATAACATACACTGTACCTGTATCTGTACCTAAATAAAGGCATAAAAAATTATACTAGAGGTACAAATGTGTAGTTATTTTTTGCAGTAGTGTGTAGATAATGTGCAACATTTTGTTTAATGTAATACCAAGTTAGACGAAAGATTTGTGTGTAGATCATAAAAACAACGCTTCTTTTCAAGTGATTTTGCTGCTGCATAAACAACTGTTGCAAAGCACTTCTTGCATCAGAACAGACATCACCAACATTACAAGGCGTTTCTGCATTCGCTGTATCCGGCTTCCACATCCCTGTATTGTTCTTTTTCGCCTTGCAGCTAATATAAGCTTTCGGTGTAAACGCCGCTGAGCCTCCGTCTTCGCATCTTGGTTCGCTTCCTCATCTTCCACGAAGAAAACACCGAAAGGAGCAAACAAACAGCCGCTTCAGCTGTCTTCGTTCGATGATCACACTACGGTGACTTATTTTCAATCTCCCCGCTGAAAGGGGAGGGGTTTCGTGGCGTTTGATCCAAGGAGGTGCGTAAAGGGCGGGCTTTAGGTTTGCGCAGCGAGGCTACTGGCTCGATAGTGGAAACGCAGCTTACTTTTGGCCTTGGTGCTTGCGACTCGAGGCCATTAGCCCTGCCCGGCACGCTCTTAGCACTGGCACGCACCGGCCCGACAGTGGAATAGCGGCTGATTAATGCTAATATTAGTCAACAGTATTCTTAATTTACTTTGAACATATATGCCTACATGAACCATGCTTATACTTCTATTATTTTATTAAAAAGTTTATTTACAGATTAATTCGAGTAAAACGACTTTTTTTCTGACATAGCACAAATTCATGTGTTTGATGAAACTGTCCAAAATCGTTTTGAGATCTGGGACACGAAAGCAACTTTTTCCACCTTTGTCCACAAGATGTCCTTAGTGTGCAATGTGTTGAAAAGCTTCGAGTAACGAACCTTTTTGCGATACAGTTGAGGGGAAAACCTCGGTGCTTCGAAAAGCTTAATTTTCCCATCACTAATTTCTGTAGTATACTCACTCAAAGCCTGTAATGCGTAAGGATCCAGGGCAAGACACGTGTAGGCAGGAGTACAAAAAAACACTATTTTAATAAACCAAAGAACATAAATCCATGGAAACAAACAGAAATCCAGGGGCACAAACAAACATGACAAAACTTTAACATTGGACAAAGGACTATAAATACAAAGACAAAGGGGAGTGGCAACTAAACAAGGTAACAAGGGGAAGTACAAATATGAGCAAGGTTAAACCAACTAAACTAAACCAAAAGGGGGAGATAAAGGAAGATACCAAAACAAGGGAAACACAGGAGGGAAATACACTAACAAAGAAACAGTCCATAATGCTAAAACAAAAGCCTTTGATGGCAGCATTCCGCTGTCTGGTGAAGAGGGATTCATTAACTGCTCTCCACAGGATAAGCAGATGTGTGTGCTCATCTGTCCCTGTAACAACCAGACAAGATTCAAGTTTTCTGAGACTTGTGCTCAAAACTACATTTACATGTTGAGGTGGTTGATGATATGTTAAATAGCTTTTTATCCAACACAAACATTCCTCAACTGTTCAACAGGACTAATGGACAAATAAAATAGATGACTTATATTTAGTTACTTTATGGAAATGTATTTACATTACTTACATTCATCTCTTGCACATAGTGCTGACAACATATACATCACTCAGATGTCTACTTCATATCTAGGATCTATTAGAAATAGTAAGTAACGTGACATACTATTTCTCAGAAAATGGCTAGTTTATTTAAAATCATACCTGATTCTCCACCTCTCATAGATAAATTGACTAACCTTTATTTAATCTTTATTTAATCAATTTTTTCCCAGTTTAGGTGCTGTGTCCCCTAGTCCAAGGTCCCATTGACAGCCATACTTTGCATCCTCTTTTACAGAACTCATTCTGCTCAGCTTCTCCATAAACTGTTATGAAGTCTCATGCTATAAAAAGCCAGCAAGCAACTCTCCTTCATATTGTAGCATGGTAATTGTAACAACTATTAGTTATCATAGTTATAGCACCAAAAGGTCTTAAATGGAGAAATATGTCTTTGTTCTCTAATACTATTGCACATTTCCATACTTTTATACTCTGTTATACCAAGTCCATGGCAAGTTTGCATCCTGTATGATATTTATGAAGTATGCACCTTGTACATTATACCAGGCCTGGACTGACCATAGGGCATACTGGGCAATGCCTGCCGGGCCGACGCACATTTTTTGGCTGGGGCTGTCAGTCATAATTTAATATTTAAAAAAAAGTTCATTAGCCCAATTTATTTATTACCGCAACGGTAGAGTATCTGAGACACGAATCGCGGCCCATTGGTTGACTGTCTTAAAGGACATTGAGCTAGTCTAATGAAATCTCAGGCCACGCCCTGCTTCCCTCCTAGCCAGCCCTCATCTCCCCTTGACAAAATCTGCTATTTAGAGTTCGACCAGAGTTTGAGATGATGCCATCCACGTCAAATTAACAAGTGGTCTTACGTCTGTCATGATTGATTGAAATTGTTGTCAATCTTCACGCAGTACAACAAATAAACCCCCAGAGCTATATAAATGACATGGCTGACTATCAGATATCTAGGTAGACACACGTAGGCCTACACACAAGCAGAATGATGATAGCCATGGAATTAACAATGAAAATGTTAAGTGTAGCCTACATCTTCACTAAATAGTAAGCTATCTGGAGGATTTGTAGGCTAACACTGTGCACATGCTCAAATTATTGCAGTCAGACTTAAAAACATTTAATAGTAGACTATGAGTTTTGTGCAGAACTTCATCTTTGCTAGGTTGGAGGTCACTCATGTGTGTGTGTCATAGACTGTAAAAAATATGGACAACGCCTCTCCCCTTCTTTCCACTATAGAAAAGTGAAGCAAAAACAGCTCAATATGGCCGCTACCATCTTGGGGGAAATTACGTCATTTGGAGCCAGAGCATGCGCAGTAGAGTCGTGAGGCGGAGCCGCGGTGTCAAAGTCCCGCCCAAACTCCCGCAGACCCAATCGCACGATCACAATCATGACACCACACCCCGTTTTTATAGCATCAAATAACTACTTAAAAGCAAACTTATTAGACAAACGAACACCTGAGCAGGAATCAGCATTATAAGAACTACCTCACACGATGGAAAATCACCTTTGGAAAAAAATTATTTGCTGTGTAATTCGATTGTTTAGTTTGGCTCTCGTCCCATTAGATTACATGGAGAGGGTGGGGTTTATGACCTATACTGCAGCCAGCCACCGGGGGGCGATCAAAAAATTTTGGCTTCACTTTTCAGGACACCTACGGCACGCCTGGTGTGTGTGTGTGTGTGTGTGTGTGTGAGAGAGAGAGAGAGAGAGAGAGAGAATTACATTTGCCTGTTTGGTGTTCAACTGTAGTGTTATTTTAGGTTGCCATACAGTTGAAGTTTATGCCTAGAGGTGTTACCGCTTACGGTTTGAATTATTTTGTAATATTAGTGAAACATTATTTTGCCAAAATGGATGATTAATAGGTAAATAGGCAACAAATACATAATATAATTAGTGTGCCTGCCTCTCTGTCTTTCTTTGTGTTTAGACAAGTCCGACTGTTGAAACAGGAGCAGAGGAGTCACAGGGAGATCAGGCAGTTGTAGACTATTTTAGTCGCCCTCAATCAACAAAGAGGCAGGAATTCTTTAAGTTTCACCCACAACAGAAGGCCACAAACCCTGTCGTCCAGAAGCTCTTCTCTAGAACAGACAGCATGGCTTGGAAATGGCTGACTTATTGTGATCAACGCCATGCATTGTTTTGTTTTGTTTGTCTTAATTATAGCAAACCTAATGATTCAAGTGCTTTCATAAGAGGCAGGACAGACTGGAGGCATGTGCACCAAAGAATAGAGGAGCATGAGAGAGGCATGGCACACAGACAATGTGCTGAGGCATATTTTTTAAACTGCTCAAGAGTGAACATTTCTCACCTCCTTGAGGGAAGACAGCTGACAGGACACTGTGAGCAGGTGAAGAAGAGGCTTCAGGTGTTTGAATGTGTAGTGGAGGTAGTGAAAGTTATAGGGATGAGAGGCTTAAGCTTCAGACAGGAGCACAATAAAGCTGCATACACCTTGGGCATCGAAAGTCTCGACCATGGCAATTTTTCAGAATTAATTATATTGTTGGGGAAATATGATGTTTGCTTAAAAGAACATCTCAACAATGTAATTGAGAAAAGCAAGGAGATTCATGCTTCCGTCATACAAGGCAGAGGTTCTCTGGTCACCCTCTTGTCCAAAACAACAGTGAATTCAGTAATTGATTCCATCAAGCATTTAATTCAAGAGAGCATCTCTGCAGACATCAAGAAAGCAGGAATGTTTTCTGTGCAGCTTGACACAACCCAGGACATCACAGGGAAAGACCAGTGTTCTGTAATTCTGCGATATTTCACAGATGCTGTCCATGAGAGACTGGTAGCAATTGTACAGTGCGACTTAACTACAGGGCAGTCATTTGTGACTCTGTTGACTGAAGTCCTGGAGCATCTGAAGTGTTTTTCAACCACTGTGTGCCGTGAGAGATCGTCAGGTCTTCCATGGGAAATTATTCAATTTCACCTTATTGGTCTAAAAAATTTTTGAAAAGGGGAGGAGCGGGTTTTTGAAAAGTTAGAGCGTCGTGGTTTTCACTCGCTCCAAGAGTGCTCCACCACCGCTCCATCATAAGTACAATTCATGCCAACGGTCCGTAATATAACTGCATATTAAGCAAGAATTCACATGTTAAACATATTTAGCTAGCCTAATAGAGATGGATCACTCAAATCAGAAAGAATATGAAGGCTATGATGACGCGGCAATAGACATGAGTGGTAAATTATAGTTCACAAGGAATTAGTTTGTTCCTTCTAGATAATAACAGGGCTCTCAAGTGTCACACTTTGAGCGTGACAGTCACTCATTACGGTCTATTGTCACGCACACATTGTATTTCTCACGCAGAAAAAAACTATTTATAATATATTTAATATACCGCAGCGCCCAACATTTATCTGACCGCGCCACTCTCGCTTTGGAACCCGCAGGATTCAAGCGCGTCTCCTCTGGAGTTCTTAGTCGAGCCTGCCACTTATCAGCCAATCAAAAAAAAAGAAATAGGCTAGACAATAGCCAATCAGAAAATAGCACTATTGTATCTGGGTAAGATTTAACGCAACAACCAATGAAAAAAAGCATCCTGAAATTTCCACCCACAGAGGAAACCACTGGAGCCCCGAGCATCACTTTGAGCACAAAGTAATGATCTCCTGTTACAGCAAATTCACAACTTGTTTGACACAAACAATATTATGAAAACTTGACTGCTGTTAGAGAATGTTTCCCAGATAATTAACATCAGTTTTTCATGAGTGTCTGTTACTTAGCCAACAGTTTTACAGCCTGTTCACTGACAACATCTGCTCAGATCAAGTAACGTTAGTCTAGGCCTAGTCATATTTTCGTTATCACACGATGACTGACATATTGTCACATTATAAATATATCTCTCTCCAATAGGCTTAATAATTTTATTAGCACTAAATTAATTCAAGTGTATTGCATAGTTGATGTTATAGGTCACTTTTAAAATCATGTCATATTTTATAATTATATCCTGGCCATGGACGCATTAATCATTAATCACACTTACAACAAACAGCACCAGTCATAATCTCTATCTCTCTCTCTCTCTCTCTCTCTCACACACACACACACACACACACACACACACACACTCGCACTCATACACACACATAAAGATTGAATAAACACTTTGTATTTGGTTAAATTGTCAGTGTCATGTGTCAAATATTTTCTTCTGCAAGTCTGAGCAATTATTAATATTAACAACAAAAACACTAATAATAATATTATTAATGGAACACCCCTTTGTGTTTATTTGATTCCTGTTCAAGACACTTCGATAAGAATGGCTGTATATTGTTAATATAGGCTACAGAGTTTCATTTTTTTAAAGTTTCGATTGTTGATGTGGCAAATTTGTTGCAAATTTGTGATCTTTGTTTGGATTCATCAGATCTATTTTCGCTGCTAAAATAGACCAAAACAGTCATTATTTCATCAAAAATGTAAGTGACTTAATATTATTAACTTGTTTGTTGAACTGTCATATGAAATCAGTGTCACATTTTCAATCGTGAGGTGATAGTAAATTAAGTGAAGGTCAATTGTCAGCTCTCTTGGTCGTCAGGTCGTGTGATGTATGTTGCTGAACTGTATTCAAATGTTATAAATATAAAAACACCACATTTTGAAATTTAACTGCAGTATGTCAATTTAGTTTATTTGTGTGTGCTGTGCTCATAGACTTTAGAAAACGGCGCTCATTTGATTGATTTCTCCTTGAGAAGCTGCACAAGCCTCAAAAGTTTAAGGTCCGAAACTGTCGTATTCGTTTTTTTCATATTTATCATTTGGTGGCTCTCAGTTCTCAAAAACACCCTATATATATATATATATATATATATATATATATATATATATATATATATATATATATATATATATATACATAAATAAAACGAATAAACTAGTCAGAATATAGGCTACAGTTAAAGCTTTGCTTTAGTTTTTGTGAAATAGACGCACGCAGCCACGCACACACAAACATGTTTAAATACATTTATGTTGTTGATAAATAAATAACAATAAATTGTTGTAACAGCAATATCTCCAAGTTTTGTTTTTCACTATAAAAATGTAATGATTTGCCAATGCAAAGAGAGTACCGCCACCTTTTTCACCCACTTCAAGCACTGATTACAACACAAACAAATCATCCTCCTGGTGACTTTTTTTTTTTGTCAAAAGAGAGAAATCCAGTGACTTTTGTGGTGTTTGGAAACCGCGAAACTCATATTTTGCTCCTTGCAGACAAAGTGCACGCCTTCACACAAAAACTAGACCTCTGGCATGGCCGCATCAGTCGAGGGAACTGCGACATGTTCCCCAGCCTTGCAGACTTTATCACTGATGCAGGCACGTCACACGATTTCTCCACCCTATTTCCATCAGCGTCTGAGCACCTGTCAGCAATGAGAAAACAATTTGCGACGTACCTTAAAGAGGATTATCGCTCTTTTGCGTGGGTTCGAGATCCGTTTGTGTGCACAGCAAACGAGCTATCAATTGATATGGAGGAACAGCTTATTGAGCTGAAGAGTGACAGTAGACTGAAGGAACTCTTTAGCTTCTGCCCTCTTTCGTCATTCTGGGCAGCATTAATGAAGGAATATCCTGAACTCTGTGACGTCGCCTTTAAGATTCTCCTTCCTTTCGCGTCGACATATTTGTGTGAGGCAGGATTCTCAAAATGACTGCACTCAAAACGAATTACCGCAATCGTGCACAAATCGAGTATGATTTGAGGCTATGTTTATCAAACATTGTGCCAAGAATTGAGGACACAAGCTTGCAAAAAGGTTGAGAATCCCTGCTTTAGAGGGTATTAAAAATTACCCATAAATTTGATTATGTTGATGAAGTTATAGTTTTGAGACAAAATACCTACAATATCCAGTGGCAGATATCTGAATTGAAAAGATCAGATTGCATACGGTTTGTGTTGTTCACACTGTCATGACAAAAACAGATAAAATAAAATAAAAATAAATAAATAACAGGATTTGGGCCACATTAGCCTGCAGTGTAAATGTAGCCTAATGACCCTACTGGAACCAGTTCATTATACGTCAAGATCTGGCCCAGAGAGAAACATAAGTATAGCAAGTGGAAGCACATTTTCAATCCGTCACACAAGCGCTGAATATGTCCATCTCTGGCTCAACCAAAGCAAAAGCTTATTTGAATTTAGCAGGGTTAAATTCAATTCATTCTTTAATCAGTTAATCACTTGACTACGGAGCCCTTTACGTCACCTGTAGAAGAAAAATAATTAATCCGTGGGGACGGTTTTGCAATTCGTTCCCTCAGTTTATAAACCGTACCCACGAATTCTTAAACTGTTCCCTCGGTTTAATAAATCGTGCCCACGGATTAACAAACCGTACCCACGAATTTCCAATCCGTGCGCTCAGATTTTTGTAAACCGTACCCTCGGATTTTGACTCCGTACCGACAAATTCATAATCCGTGCGCACGCTTTAGCAATCCGTTCACACGGGTTTTAAACTGTACTCACGGATTTGTGGCCCCGATCAGTAGAAACAGTATAAGCTGTTTACGTCATAATACTTAAAATAGTAATTATTATTTTAATTTATAGGCTAAATAAATGAGTGCACAAATGTGTTTGTTCATTCTTAACATGCAGACTCATTTTGGTGATTTTATGATAGCTTAATCTTTTCACTCAGAGTTAGATGCATGCTTCACTGTTAATGTAATTATTAAATATGAAATATATTAGGCTACATTACTTTTTACATTCTCCTCTCCAAAACTCGTTTTTTTTTTTAATTCAGGTAATTTTATATTTTGAAAAATATTATATAAAACAAAGCCGTTTGAACAGCGCTCTTCACTTATTATTTTATTTTGGTACCATGACCGCACTTACAAAACAGGCTTCTTTTTATCGTTTATTTTACATTAATAACCAATAGGTTAAAACACATGATGTTTTGGCAGCTAATCTATTGGTGATTAATATAAAATAAAGCTAAAAACTCTGTTTTGTCAGTGTTGCATAGTCTCATATAGCCTACTGAGAAATAAAGTTTAATAAATGCAAAACAATGCATCCAGCATATAAACAGGTGTCCTGGTTGAATTTGGGGGCGGGGCCACAAATCCGTGAGAGCAGTTTACAAACTGTGGGAATGGATTGCGAAAGCGTGCGCACGGATTATGAATTTGTGGGTACGGATTCAAAATCCGAGGGTACGGTTTACAAAATCTGAGCGCACGGTTTGTTAATCCGTGGGCACGAATTGTTAAACTGAGGGAACAGTTTAAGAATTCGTGAGAACGGTTTATAAACTGAGGGAACGAATTGCAAAACCGTCCCCACGGATTAATTATTTTTCTTCTACAGGTGACGTAAGGGGCTCCGTACTTGACAAACTGTAGTCTAATCACTCTGGTGTGATTGTATATGTTAAAGAGCTACTCAATGTCCATCGAAATTCTTCACATTCATGTCACATTCATGACAGACGAAAGGCTTTTCTCCAGTGTGAATCTTCATGTGTGCTTGAAGGCTTCTTTTTTCAGTGAAACTCTTTCCACATTGTTGACAGGTGAAAGGATTCTCTCCAGTATGAGTTTTCAGGTGGACATCAAGCTCATGTTGAAGTATAAAACTCTGTGGACATTGAGAACACATAAAAGGTTTTTCTCCACTGTGAATGTTCGTGTGTTTTTTAAGGTTTGATTTTCGATTGAAGCTCATTCCACATAGTGTGCAGGTGTAAGGCTTTTCTCCAGTGTGAATGATCATGTGGGCATTAAGACTTCCTTTTTCTCTAAATCTCTTTCCACACTGTTGGCAGACAAAGGGTCTCTTTCCAGTGTGAACTTTCATATGGTAATTAAGGTTTCCTTTTCGAATGAAACTCTTTCCAAACTGTTGACAGCTGTAATGCTGCGTTCACACCAAACGCGAATATGCGTCTGGCGCGAGTGATTTCAATGTTAAGTCAATGGTAAGACGCGTTTACGCGCGTCTGGAGTTCTTGCGGCGCGAATTGGCGTTTAGCGCGGCGCGGTAGACGCGAATTCGCCTCATTCGCGCGTCTAGTTCGCGCGAATGGCGCAAATTGAGCGTCTGGCGCGTTACGCGCGATACGCGCGAATTGTGCTTTTTGTGCATCATGCGTTTGACGCGAATTCGCGTCTGCCGCCCGAGTTGAAAAATCTGAACTTCTGCGTCAATTCGCGCGTTAACCAATCAGGAGCCTGCTTGATGCTGTGGCGGCAGGCCCGCCCGCCGCCCGGAGTCACTCATTCAAATATGAAACATGAATACTAAATGCCTAGTGCGGTTCTAATGCACAACAAAGCAAGTGTTTTATCACATATATGACACATATTCATTTTGTATTGAATGCTATTTAATCCATATCTAAATCTTAATTATATGAAACATATAGAACAATAATAACTATAATAGTGTGTATACTTTAGTATGTCTGGACAGTGTTGTGTGAGGAAAATAAAGAAATCACAGGACAGGTTAAATACTTTTGGAGGCTGGCTCCATTTATCATCAAAACAAAAATAAATAACAGATTTTACAGTAATAACCTGAACAAAAAAATGGCACAGACCTATAGAATTATTATACATCAAAAGAGGAATGACATAAACGAGTAGTTCACTTTTAAAATGAAAATTCTGTCATCATATACTGCTCCAACGCACAGAGGGAAGTTCCACCGCTCCTGAAATCCCCTCGCTCCGATGCGGGAAAGCAGGTCATCGAACTGGGCGCGGGACAGGCGGAAGTACCGCTGAAAGTGGCCGTCATCCAGGCGCAGCTCCTGGAGCAAGTGATGAAACTTGCCGAACTGGGTTCGCCTCCGAAGGGTCTGGTGGACCCAAATACGGCGACGATGATCCGTACGCGGCTGTTCTGCTCTCCAGAGCAAATACAGAGCGGTGACTCTCTCGATAAATGACCGAACAACAACAGAATCTTGTAAAAAAGATGGCCGCCAACGGGGTTTGAAACTTTCGCCTCTGACGCGCGTGACGCGCGTAAATTTCGCTTCAAACTTTTGTTTTTACGCGCGTCGATTTCGCTCTTGACGCGCGAATGAACACAAAGTGGTCACGCGAATAACTAGACGCGGCAGGCGCGAATTTAGACGCATATTCGCGTTTGGTGTGAACGCAGCATAAGGCTCTTCTCCAGTGTGAACTCTCATGTGGACTTTAAGGTATTCCTTTCTGCTTAAAGTTTTGGCACACTGTTGACAAGTAAAAAAACTTTTATTATGCTGGAGATCATCTTCCTTTTCATTGAGTTCTTGACTCTCCTCTTTCAGTGTCATCAGGTCTAATGCAAAAAAAGACAAATCCAAATTAACACCATTTTTAATTGCTCAAAGCACAAACATCAAACCCAGAAAAATTGAGATCTTAAACACATAAAACTATTAAAGGCTATTAAAGACCGGCGGAAAATGTAAAGCTGTGATTTTCTAGGCCGATAAGATCAGGATCTACACTCCCATTCTGGTGTAATAGTCAAGGCAGTTTTTGCTTTTTTGTTTTCCGCCGGTCGTAGTACATGATATAACTACAGAAGAGTCCAGTTTTAAATAAGACAAATACTGAAACTCATTGGTCATTTTTGAACGTGATGCTATATTGGTCTCATAGGATTCAATGATCTATGCTAAGCTATGCTAAAAATGATATCGCCAGAATAGGAGAATGGCTGAATGGATTTCAAAACAGTAAAACTCGATTTATTAACTCAAACTTATTTTAAAAGCTGCATGAATCCAATATATTGTTACTCACATATTTTCATTCTCAGCTGTTTGTGTTCACTTAAGACTTAACTGACGATGGTTTATGTGAATAATCATTTTCAATAATCAAGTGCAGCATTTTGACACTTTTGAGTGTACATGACCATTTAGGCATGCAGTTTAAGCTAAAAGTTTAATTTATACGGCTGTGCTCTGCTTTGTGAGAACAGCTCTCTGTAAAAACACAAACACTTAATTGGAGGAGTGAAACCGCACCACTGGAAAGAGAATGGGAAGAATAGTGCACACTAATCGTTTTATCTTGATTATTGTATTTTCATAATCGTTGGAAGCTGAAATTGTATTTCAATGAATTGCCCAAATTTCTTGCAAGATAAATCACTGAAAGCTTTCTGCCTCTTGACTTATTGGATAGAAAATTGGCACAACAGAGACTGCTGCATAATTAAGTGATTAAAATGAATGGTTTTAATTTTAGAAGCAGATATTGGGTTTAATGTTACAGAACAGAAATGTTCAAGCACTTTTACGCATTTATAGCGAGTTATTCAAGTGAACAACTACAACCCCAAATCAGAAAAAGTTGGGACAGTATGGAAAACGCAAATAAAAAAAGAAAGTAGTGATTTCAAAATTTACTTTGACTTGTATTTCATTGCAGACAATACAACAGCACATTATTTAATGTGGTCCTCATGATTTTATTTTATTTTTTCAAAATAAACACATATTCCAATTTTGGTTCTTGCAACACATTTAAAAAAAAAGTTGGAACAGTAAAGCATTTACCACTTTGTAATGTTGCCATTCCTTTTCACAACACTTAAAAGACGTTTTCCAAGTGATGAAGTGTTTCAGGTGAAATTTTTCCCATTCTTCCTGCAAACAAGTCTTAAGGTGGGCAACAGTACGGGGTCTTTGTTGTCGCATTTTGCGCTTCAAAATGCGCCACACATTCTCTATTGGAGACAGGTCGGGACTGCAGGCCAGTCAAGAACCTGTATCCTCTTCCTCCGCAGCCAGGACTTTGTAATGTGTGCAGAATGTGGTTTTGCATTGTCTTGTTGAAATATGCATGGGCGTCCCTGGAAAAGATGTCTTGTCCAAAATCTCTATGTACTTTTCAGCATTAATTGTGCCATCACAGAAGTGCAAGTTACCTTTGCCAAGGGCACTGACACAACCCCATACCATGACAGACCCTGGCTTTTGGACTTGTTGCTGGTAACAGTCTTTATGATCCTTTTCTTCTTTGGTCCGGAGCACACGGCGTACATTTCTCCCAAAAAATACCTGAAATACTGATTCATCTGACCACAGTGTTGGGCCATCCCAGATGCCTCCGAGCCCAGAGAAGTCGACGGCGCTTCTGAACACTGTTAACATAGGGCTTCCTTTTGTCACAGTACAGTTTTAACTGGCATTTGTGGATGTAACTACGTATTGTGGTACTTGACAAAGGTTTGCCAAAGTAGTCCTGAGCCCATGTGGTGATATCGCTTATAGATGAATGACGATTCTTGATGCAGTGCTGTCTGAGGGATCGGAGATCACGGTTGTTGAGCTTAGGCTTGCGCCCTTGTCCTTTACGCACTGAAATTCCTCCAGATTCCTTGAATCCTTTGATTATGTTATGCACTGTTGAAGGTGAAATATCTAAATGTCTTCCTATCTTTCTTTGAGGAACATTGTTTTTAAACATTTCAATATTCCCATCTTTGCTCCTAAAGGACTAGACCTTTCTTGGATGCAGCTTTTGTACCAAATCATAATTACAATAACCTGTTGACATGACCTGTGTCAAATAGCATCATTATTTAACCAGTTTACCAGATTACTAGCCCTAAATTGCTCCTGTCCCAACTTTTTTTGGAATGTGTTGCAGGTCTGAATGACAGGAAAGGATGTATATTTAGAAATGAAATGAAGCTGACCAGAGAAAACATGACATATTTTATGTTCATATTGTCTGCAATGAAATACAAGTCAAAATAAATTTAGAAATCACTACTTTCTTTTTTTATTTGCGTTTTCCATACTGTCCCAACTTTTTCTGATTTGGGGTTGTATACTGTAGAAGAAATAAACATAATTTGAATTAGAAATGACTACATTTGTACTGTTAACCACAAAATAAGATATTTTCATAATACCATCAACATTATAATGAAACTCATACAGGTTTTAACCAACATCAGCATAACTAAATTATGTCTAATACAAAGCTGTAACAATGAGAATGAAATCCTGAGGATATTACTTTTTGTACAGTAGAAAGTGTACAAGTAATATGTTGGTAATATGTGGTTCTGAATTCAACAGTTTCCCACAAAATAAAGGTTTTTATTTAAATGACTTTTGTCAAACAAGTTAGTATAACAGTTGTATACCCACAGCTAATATTCCTTATTCTTTACTGTGTGTATATACTTTAGTTGGAGGTGATTTTCAGCACACCATACACCGTGTATTTCTCTGAGAATAATTATCAGAGATGTTGTATTATTTGTATGTTTATTTATGTACATACCTATGCACTTTTTTTAGACACAGCAGCGCGTGAACAGGACTTTTATTTTGAGCCGGTGTTGTGACGTCATATACCTGCGCCGCGCTCCTGCGTCTGTTTGAGCTGAAGAAAGGTTTGTGGTTTCAATCATTTAAAGTTTTTAAATTGATACAACGCGGTCAGTCTACTTTATAGTATTTACAAACAGTGTAAAGGTAATGTATCATTATGTTACACGAGTAACAGAAGAGGAGCGTCTCATTTCGGTCCGTATTTAGTGAATCAGACGATAAACACGCATTTATTCAGTGACGGAGAAACGGATCTTTTCAAAACTCCAGTTCAACTGAATCGTTTGCTTAACAAATGATTCACTTTTAAATCACCGCACACTGTCGACATCTGCTGCTCAAAACACTGGAAATGCAACGAGAACAACAAACAAATGAACTTTTACTAACAATAGCAGTTTTCTGTTTCTAAATGTACTATTAAACGCAATATAATCATTAAATGCTTAATCCAAATTAAAACTAAATGGTAACTGTGTAATTTCTTTTATTTTCTGTGTTCAGTTATTATTTATTGGTAAAATTTCAGTGTTGAGCAATAATCAGGCCATTAACTCACTCGCACCCACACCCTTTCAGTGAAATATCAACCTGATTGAGATGCACACAGATTTAGTTTGCATTGATTTTTTTTCTTTCTGTTAATTGTTCACATCTTAAACAGGACAAAGCGTTCAAACTCAGAAAAACTGGAGGAGCAACTGAGATCCACGTGACACACTATTATAAAGATGGTGTTTATTAAAGAGGAGAGTGAAGACATGAAGATTGAAGAAACATTCAGAGTCAAACATGAAGATACTGAGGAACAAACAGGTTGGTTTTCATTCTCAAAGCTAAAATGAATATTTATGAATAATGTCAAACAAGTGTAGAAATGTTGTGATCACATTACACATATTAATGCTGTCTTAAAGTGCAGCTGAGAATATCTTGCTTTCACACTGAGCATTTGTTATTATGAGATCATGCATTTAAGTTGTACTTCTAATATGGAATTAACCTTAACTATATATATATATATATATATATATATATATATATATATATGGGTGAATGACGGATAAGGATTTAAAATGTGAAAAAAAAAAATAAAACTGGCAAAAAATTTAAATGTTAGGACTTTCTATACTTATTACAGTGTTGTGTATGTAATGCAATGATATTTACACATTTCAAGAATGTAATTAACCATTTTTTTGATGAATCAGATCTTTTTTCCTCATGAAAATGTCATTCCTGGATAACGTAATGAATTGTTTAATTAATTACATTTCTACCATTGTTGGCATAAACAAATGTACTGATCTCCATATTTGGAGCTCAACAAACAATTAGTGCTCAGAAAACTACATTTAAATCACAGTTAATATAATCAATTTGGGATTTCATATAGACACAGGCTCATTTTTGGCTGCTGCTAATTCAAAATTCAGAACCAAATAAAAAAAAAAACTGGAAAATGTTTAAAAATGTTTTCCAATAAAGTAAATAAGACTTGTTTTATCATTAACTCAACAAAAAAACTGAATTGTGTAATCTAACACACAAATATGGGTTAAATGAATTGCCTGTGTCATTGTTAGCCAGAATGACATACTGTTAGACGGAATGACATTCTGCAATATTTTTCAGGATTACCATAAAAACCATCGTCAGTATAATTTTTCTTTCCAACACTCAAACTTGAAACAAAGTAAGATACACTTGACAGTTGCAAAACTCACAGTTTTTAATGATTTAAAAAAAGTTTTAATCAACATTTTGTTATGTAAACTGATTAATTCAGCCAACACATACATGCAACAGCATTTCATATATTTTGTAATAGAAAATTTAATACTTAACATATTTCATACATTTTGTACCTACATTTGATTTGGTTATAACATTACCTACATTAGAAATTTTACTTACTGAATAAGTGACATTGTAAGCATTCACGTAACGATTTGTGTAACAAACATATTTAATCAGATGAATTCACAATAAAATAAAGAGAAGATTGGAACTTTTGAAAATTTCCATATGAACTTCAGGTATTTTTGTTCTGTGACACTGAAGATTGGAACCTTTGAACATTTCCATATGAACTTCAGGACACCCTCAATGATTTTGGATATGTGACTACCACATGTTTTGGAATTTCTCCCAGTCTGGGATACATAGTTGTGACGAGCGGTTTGTTAATGGCTCAGGCTCCGAAAGGATGGCTTGCATATCAGATATGTAATAAAATATTACATCTGGGGTGGTTGGCCACACAAAGGCGTTTCTGCCCATTGTCTGGCGCATGCAGCTCACTTCAAGTTCATCATCACCCATCACACTCAGGACTTGGCCTACAAATGGCTGGGCATCATATTTAACAATCACAAACCTTCCAACTATATCTTGTGTCATCGTAAGATGTGGTGTTGTTGCTGGAACATTGGTGGGTAATTCTCACACACCTATGCAATTCATGTCCACTTCATTGGGACTGAAGCAGTCACAGTAGTCACCCTTCCCTCGGCTGCAGAAGCAGGACAGCTCTCTGTGCCTAAACCGTCCAGGGGTAAGAGACACAATCTGGTGAATTTTCATTGTGCCCTTCACAACAGGCAGTTTCTCCGGTACAGCTTCATCATGTTTTGGATGTCCTCTTCTGAAACCCAAAAGTACTTGATTGCAGAGTCTGTGCTCTGTAAAGCTTCATAGAGCTCTTTTGGTGTCTGAATATCAGCTCCCATTTTCACCCTCTGATCAGCCGTGCGCTTTACAGCGCCACCCACGCCATCTGGTGCACCCTTACCATGGGCTTTCTCAGAGAAATTCCAGGTCACCTCCTTGAACCCCAAAATAAACGGTAGTGTGGTCAGGAGATAGAAGTTGCGCTTATTTCTATATTGGGTAACAGGCCCGTCACTCATGAAGTGGATGCTTGTAAGAATGGGCTTCTGCTCCTTCAACTTCTTTAAAATTGGCTCAATGTGTGCCCACACAGCTCTTTCATCATGACGTAGGCTGTCTGAAATAGTGGCATATGATTGACTCCCATCTGACGTGTAGACCACACTGGTGTGAATTGTGGCCTGTTTACGACTTCCACCAAAATGGAAAGCTTGAATCTCGGTGTGGAGCTTGCAAGCATAGTTCTCAGAGAAATCCATGTGGACCACTACCTCTGTGTCACTGATGGTTTCCTTCACTTGTCTGCACTGTTCAACCTGGTGTATCCAGTTGTAGTGATGTTTGGCAAGCAGATCAAGTTTTTCATTCAGTATTTTTTTGTAGGTCCTGCCACGTTCCACATTCTGTTTTTTTCACAAAGTTTGTGAATTCCTTCTCACCGCAGGTGGTCTTGACCCTTTCCCACTTCTTGAGGAATTATTTCAACTTCTTTTTCTTAGAGGATCACACACGATGGATGCCAACAACTCTGAAATGCTTGCCACTTTTACAAAGCCACTTTGAAATAGTTTCTGCACGAGCATTTGGACGTTTTCGTGGTCAAGACAGGCGCATGTGTTGCGATCACTTGTTTTAGGTTCCGTTATGTAGAAGGGTCGCAAGCGCACAAACTGTCTGTATGACAGTGTGAGTTCCTTTTGTGTTTCTTTATTGTGTTGTAAATGTAACTCTTTCATTGGTTTTTGTAGGACTCTTCTTTGAACTTTCTCCTTTTTTTTGTCACTGTGTCTTTTTTTCCTGGTAGAAGTCTACTATTTTCATCCCTACACAGGAAGTGAGTAACCTGTGCCTTCTTTACTGCAGCAAACTTCTTGGCTCCCCGTGACTTCCGTTTCTCATTGACGTGCACTACTCTAGTTTTGTTAACCCTCTGCAGACGTTTTCTTAGTTTCTCATTTTTTTTGTTTGACAGAGCAAGTTGCCTTTTAAGTTTGATTATTTCATTCTTTAGTTTACTTTTGTTTGCATTTTTTGTTCGCACGTTGCCATTTCTTTCTGGGGAAGACGAAGCAAGTGGCTGGAGATTCTCTTGAGGGTCATCTGGCTCTCTGGGTTGGGGTTCTTCAAGATTAGACTCATTCATTGAGACTGGAGTGTCGTTCATTAATTCATTGATCTGCTTTAATCTTTCCCTCCGATTCCTCTGGTTTACCCTCCACTGCTCCCTTTTCTTCTTTGCAGCAGAAGGGGTCATCTGCTGTACACCAGGCTTTTTGGGAACTGGTCTTGATTTGTAGTAGCTACACACAATAATAATAATAATAATAATGAGTATTAGATGCAGGTTGTAAACACACCAATTTCATTACAATCGTATTTTCTAAATATTACAGTAAATCTGTAAAATTATAATGCTTCATAAACAATGGCCAGGGGTATAGTGTATGATGTGTAATAACACATTACACCGCTAAAACATTTAGGCTTATTGCAAATGAGTGTGAACCTATTTCGATTAATATTTCATGTTTGCTTGTTACTGACACATTATTATTCCACTGAATCATCACCATAATACCTTGCTCTCTTTTTTCCAAGATACTCAGCCCTAGCTTCTGCATCTGTGTTTATTCTGGCTCTGAACCGTCTCTGCCTCTCTTTATTAGACAGAGGCATCTGGAAGAAAAGAATTGACCTTAAAACACCAGAAGCTATACAAAAGTTTTAAAATGGGTAACACTTTATAATAACGGCACGCTATTAATCATTAGTTAAACATTAGTAAACGGTTAATTCATCATTTATAAAGCATTAAAAGACATTAATAAGCAGTTTATAAATACAGCTATAAATGCTTTATTCTTGATTTAAAAGCATATCTATAATGTGTTTAATAATTGTATTTGCATACTTTAATTTCATATTTGTAGGTAGGCTTATAAATCAAGCATTAAGAATTTATAGCTGCATTTTAAATCGTAAATTTATTAATGAATTAACTGTTTAATGATGCTTAAATAATGATTAATAACGTGTAGTTATTATAAAGTATTACCAAATGTGGAAATGTATTAATAATAATGATTACATTATTCATGATTTGACCATTAACATTGCAAAAGTTCAATTCAATGATAATTAAATGTGAATCATATGAAATTAAGATGAATGACAGCAAAAATACGGCAAAAAACATACAATTATGTAAATAATGTTAATGTTAATAATATAACTATAATAACTATACCTAAAAGTTTACAAATGTTAATTAAAAACTAGATTGTTATGCTTATGTCATTCTGGATAACGGATGACATGTCCTGGCTAACAGAGTTTTTTTGTTATCCAAGAATGACAAAACAAATATTTTTCTTTATAATCAGGCACTAATTTAACCACCTATGGAAAACTACAACTTAGCCATCATCGCTTTAAGGTAATCTTTTAGATCAAATAGATAGTTTTTTCATATAAAAACATTATAAATAGTTTGTCAGTGTTATCCAAAAGGACACATGATATTGCTACAAAGTGCATCAGTGACCGAAAAGGTCAAAATATCAACATTTTAAGAGACGCTTACTCACCTTTGCACTTGTTCTGGTGCTCCTTCAGGGTCTTCTTTTTGATACAATATTATGTCACATGACATACCACAATGCATTATGGTCTAAAATGGTCATTGGTGTCTGTTATCCAGGAATGACATTACAGAAATCACAATTTGGGGACAAAAGTCTTTCTGTCATTAAAATGTAATTAAGCTCAGTATTATAACCATATTTGCAGGTATCGTTTAAAACATCAATACAATTATGCCCAAGTAGATTTTAAATATTTTTATTTTTATTATTTACATTTTTATTGTATTTTTGTACTCAGATTTTAAGCCGGGACAGTTACCCGGAATGACGTTTTGGGACTTTTGAGCTCAATAGTTCCTTAAAGATTAATTATTTATAATGAATTCTCACAAGAGTAATTAAAGAGGGGAAAGTTGAGTCATTTAATGAAATGCATTTAAAAATGTATACATTTTTAATATTATGAATATGCTTTGGACACCAGAATTGACATGCCACGTCATTGACCCAAATATAAAGCAAGTCTGACAATAAAACAAACACAAATTAAGCCAAAACAAGAGCACAATCATTTAAAGGAACACTCCACTTTTTTTGGAAATAGGCTCATTCTCCAACTCCCCCCGAGTTAATAAGTTGATTTTTACGGTTTTGAAATTCATTCAGCCGTTCTCCTGTTCTGGCGATATCACTTTTAGCATAGCTTAGCATAAATCATTGAATCCTATTAGACCAGTAGCATCGCGTTCAAAAATAACCAACGAGTTTCCATATTTGTCCTATTTAAAACTTGACTCTTCTGTAGTTATATCGTGTACTAAGACCAACGGAAAATGTAAAGATGTGATTTTCTAGGCTTATAAGATTAGGAACTACACTTCCATTCCGGCGTAATAGTCAAGGAAGTTTGCTGCCGTAATATGGCCGAAGCAGGAGCAGTAATATCACGCAGCACGTGCAAATGCTAAACTAGCTGGGAACTCATTTCTGATAATACTCCGCCTGCTTCGGCCATATTATATCTTTTTCATAGTGAGTGAAAAAAGTGAAAATATGAAATAAACTTACAATTGCGAGAAAAAAGTAAGATTTGTGAGATGTCGCAGTTGTGAGTTAAAAAGTCAGAATTGCGAGATATAAAGTCGCAGTTGTGAGTTATAAAGTCAGTATTGTGTGAAATGAACTTGCAATTGCGAGAAAAAAACTGTGAGAAAAAGTCAGCATTGTGAGTTCGTATTACGAAATTTTAGGAAAAAAAGTGAAAATGCGAAATGTAATCTCACAATTGTGAGAAAAAATTAATAATTGTGAAATAAAGTTGTGACTCCGAGTTTGTATCTCAATTCTGAGAAAAAAAGTCAGAATTGCAAGTTTGTGTTATGCAATTCTAAGAAATAGAAGTAAAAATGCAAAATGCAAACTTGCAATTGTAAGAAAAAGGTAAAAATTGTGAACTAAAGTCCTGATTCTGAGTTGGTATCTCAATTCTGAGGAAAAAAAGTCAGAATTGTGAGTTTGTAATATGCAATTCTGCGAAAAAAAGTATAAAGTATAGTATAAAGTATAAAAGATTTGTGAGATATAAACTTGCAGTTGTGAGAAAAAAAATCAGAATTGCCCGTTTGTATTTCACAATTCTGAGAAAAATAGTCAACATTGTGATTTTGTATTACACAATTCTGAGAAAAAAGTAAAATGCAAATTATAAACTCGCAATTGTGAGAAAAAAAAAGTATGAATTGTGAAATACGTTTTAAGAATACTTTTTGTGCGCAAAGAAAACAAATCATTTTATTAAAAAAATTATTGTCAGTTGTAGGGTCTATGCAGGGTCAGAAAGCTCCCGAATTTAATCAAAAAGATCTTAATTTGTGTTCTGAAGATGAACAAATAACATGAGGGTGTAATTAATGACAGAATTTTAATTTTGGGGTGAACTATCCCTTTTAGTAAATATTAAAAATTGGTTTCCACAAAGATATTTTTGTTCACATAATAAATGTGTGTACTGTGTATATTTAATATGTAAATACAAAAGAAAAATATGTTATGTTTATATATAAAATATGTTTATATATTACACTAATTATTTGAATGAAAATATATTTATGTAAATATTTTTAAAAAGTATACAGCATGTGTGTGTATATACACAGTACACACACATATATTATGTAAACCAAAACTTATTTTGGATGGGATTAATCAAGATGAATCATTTGACAGCACCATTTTAAATGCATTTAAATAGTAAAAACTTATTTTGATAAATGCAACCTTCTTCAACATTTTCAAAAACAAAACTTCTCAATAGTAACTTCGTTTAAAACGAGGCTAACTGTATTTTGCTGCTCTGTGAGGGTAGCCAGTGTGTGTGTTTATATTCAATATTATTTCTATTTCTACTCCTCAGAGCCTCCACCTACATAACCATCCGATTTCTCCATTCCCTCACTTCATTCTCTTCATCCGTCCCTCGATCCCTTCATCTTCTCTCTCCTGTCTGTAGTGAACAGCTGGTGAGGAGAATTCCCACAATCCCTCACACCGTAATCTCCCTCCCTCTGCTCACACGTCCATCCATCAAAAGAGCCTTTATTCACCCCTGCTGCTTCTGCTGTATGTGTGTGTGTTACATCTGATGCCACTGCGTGCATTATAGTGAGCTGTGTGGAAAGTTTAGTAATGTACAAATCTAATTAACTCTTCATATGATGAAATAAACACACCGGCCAAAGAGTCCGTAGGGTTTTTATAAAGATCATATGTTTGTAAGACTCTCTTTGAATAGTTTTACAATTACACAAGGTTTTTGTTTTTCATGTAT